>NC_091167.1:32898005-32993005 GCF_040958095.1 Procambarus clarkii
TTACCTTCATCGCCTCAGATCCATGGGGTGATGGGGCTAAATATTGGCTCTTGCACTAAGTTAAGGGTGTTTAACATTTAATGGTTATTACCGCTGACCTGTGGTGGTTCTGGGCTTTATGTATAAGTGTGTGTGTGTGTGTGTGTGTGTGTGTGTGTGTGTGTGTGTGTGTGTGTGTGTGTGTGTGTGTGTGTGTGTGTGTGTGTGTGTGTGTGTTCACCTAGTTGTGCTTGCGGGGGTTGAGCTCTGCTCTTTCGGCCCTTTCGCTTCTCAACTGTCGACACACACACACACACACACACACACACACACACACACACACACACACACACACACACACACACACACACACACACACACTCACACACACACACTCACACACACACACACACACACACACACACACACACACATACACACACACACACACACACACACACACACACACACACACACTCACACACACACACACACACACACACACACACACACACACACACACACACACACACACGTTTAACACTGCCAGTGTGTAGTGGGCCTCACCAGGCGAACAAGGGGCCGGTAGCTAGCTAGCTGTTCGGATTACGGATTACCTGAACCTCGCCAACCGGACCGAGTGATCAAGCTGGCAGCCCTGACATAGTGTCGAATACCTAACCATGAGATGATTTCCAAGGATCAATGTCCCCCCGTGACCCGGTCTCTGATCAGGCCTCCTTATTGGCGGTCTGGTCAACCAGGTTGTTAGTCGCCGCTGCTCGTAGCCTGATGCATGAATCACAGCCCTGTTAATCAGACATACTTTGGACGTGTTCATCAAGTTTATTTTTGAACACTGTTAGGGGGTCGGCTAATTATGGTTAATATGTTCAGAGGGAAGGAACTGAAAAGTCTTAGGCACTTGATTTTAATGGAATTGTCGTTTAGTGTCGTTGATTTTGATGGAATTGTCGTTTAGTGAAGTTGATATTGATGGAATGGTCGTTTAGTGTCGTTGATTTTGATGGAATGGTCGTTTAGTGAAGTTGATATTGATGGAATGGTCGTTTAGTGTCGTTGATTTTGATGGAATGGTCGTTTAGTGTCGTTGATTTTGATGGAATGGTCGTTTAGTATCGTTGATGTTGATGGAATGGTCGTTTAGTGTCGTTGGTTTTGATGGAATGGTCGTTTAGTGTCGTTGATTTTGATGGAATGGTCGTTTAGTGTCGTTGGTTTTGATGGAATGGTCGTTTAGTGTCGTTGATTTTGATGGAATGGTCGTTTAGTGTCGTTGGTTTTGATGGAATGGTCGTTTAGTGTCGTTGATGTTGATGGAATGGTCGTTTAGTGTCGTTGATATTGATGGAATGGTCGTTTAGTGTCGTTGGTTTTGATGGAATGGTCGTTTAGTGTCGTTGATTTTGATGGAATGGTCGTTTAGTGTCGTTGGTTTTGATGGAATGGTCGTTTAGTGTCGTTGATTTTGATGGAATGGTCGTTTAGTGTCGTTGGTTTTGATGGAATGGTCGTTTAGTGTCGTTGATTTTGATGGAATGGTCGTTTAGTGTCGTTGATGGAATTGTCATTTAGCGTCGTTGATGTTGATGGATGGTCGATGGTTATTTAGTGTCGTTGATGTTTAATGTTTAGTGTCGTGTTGATGGCATGGTCGTTTAGTGTACCCGTTGTATTTAGAAGGTTCATAGTGACCACTTTGCACATCCTGCCATGTCTCGTGTGGTCTCGTAATGAATTATTTACCGGTGCAGATTTGGAACCAGTCTTTTTTAAGTGTTTTCCATGTGTAAATTATTATGTTTCTCACTCGCTTGCGCTTCAAGGATTAAAGTTTGAGAGATTTAAAAGCGGTCCCGATAATTTTGATGTTAGTTGAATGGATAAATGAAAGTGAAAGTCCTCTGCACATTCTCCAGGTCAGCAATATTTTGGCGTTGAAGGAGTTGTTAACGTGCAACAATATTCTGCCCTAGTCAATACAAGTGTCTTAAAAATTATCATTAGAGTGACATCTCATGTTAGAGAGGTTCTTGTTTCTTAGCCTGTCCATTTCTGACCGGTTGTGACACCTACTTTTTTGTGTTTTGATTTTGATTTAAGTTAGATCTTCCAACATGATTACTTACAGGTTCTTATATTTTATTTTTATAGCATGGTTGGACTACTTTTTAAATGTAGCTGTTTTGGTTATATCGAGTTTATGCGCAGGAGTCCGGCTCAGGAGCTGGAACTTGTCTTGATTTAACATCATGGTTTCTGATGTTTCTAATAGACCTCTCTAGATCAATCTGGAGGTCTGATGTACTAGTTTACTAGATTGTCTATTCTCACAAAAATGATAGTGTCATTTGCAAAGGATAATTCGGTACTATGGTTTGTGTCCTCGCCTATGTCTGATATGAGGATAAGTACTGGAACAAGCACAGTACCCTGGGATAATGAGGTTTTCTCGGCAAATGATCCGGATTTTTACTCTGTTAACTAGTACATTTTGAGTTCCGTACGTTAGAAAATTAACAATTTAATCTTCGTGATTTGCAGCTAATTTGTTCGTGCGAATTTTATGTACAATGACACTATGGTCTCATTTGCTAAAAAGCTTTCGTTATCTCTGTGTATATTACATCGGCGTTTGCCTGTTATTCATAGCATCTAAAGCCATGTTATAGTGATCCTATAGCAACGGTGAGAGGCAGGAGCGCCCAGTTCTGAACCTGTGTTATCCAGAGTAACATAGACGCTGTGATTCATGTGCGTTTTGTGATCGTACTCCATAGCACTTTTTCCAAGCGTTTCTGATGTGTGATGTTAGTGTTATCAGTGTATAATTGTAGTCTCTGCTTTACCACAATAAAGCAGGGTTTACCTCTCTGCTTTACCACAATAAAGCAGGGTTTACCCCTCTGTTTTTTTCTCTTCCCTGTCAGCCCCTTGGACAATAGCGAGTCGTGCTCCAGCCCCTGCAAGAAGCCACAGGTCGTTGCTCTACTAACTGAGGCACAAGGCTCGATATATTGAATATTGGATGAGGGAACTTCACTTTCCCAAGTGGAGGAAATGTTATGCCCAAGATATTATAATTATTATATTATAGTATACAGGACATGATATTACAATATGCATACATGGTATTATAGTATATATGCATGATATTATATATACATGATATATTATAGTATATATGCATAATATTATATATATACATGATATATTACAGTATATATACATGATATTACAGTACACATGAGAGGAGCGGCGGCACTGCTACTCCCTACAGTGTAGTCACTGTAGATGAGGTCACCGCCATAAAATATTGTTGTTATTATACACACACAAACAATCACAATAACGGGATTCATTTTGGACCATCCACCGCTTAGGTTCGAACCCTCATTAAGGCCCCCTTTGTGGATTTATTCATTGTTGTTATTATTATAAATAATGATGATTTATGATAATTATAATGATAATATGATGATTACAATAAAGTAAATAATAATAATTAATAATAATAATTGCAGCAAAAATAATTCTCAGAGATGCTGTAAGCTCAACCACACAATGTATTCTGAGTTAAGAAAAACAATTATGACTGATTGTATGCTGAGCGTCGACAATGACGTCTGTGACAATTAAAGCTGTAAAGGCTCAGTTTTCCCCTGTGCATTGACCCCAAAAAAAACATCATTAACAAAAATTCACTCAACAATAAAAATAAGAAAAATAATTGCGTTTGTTACCGACTGCCAGCAAAATGGATCGTTTAAACACAATGTCATTTTTTTTTTTCACTTGGCATTTCTTCGCCATTAACGCGAGGAAAAAAAATAAACTTGCGTGCATTTAAGAAACATTTAGTGGTTTTAGAGCGCGGAGGCGGAGCCAGTGCCAGAGCCAGTGCCTGAGCCAGTGCCTGAGCCAGTGCCAGAGCCAGTGTCAGAGCCAGTGCCAGAGCCAGTGCCAGAGCCAGTGTCAGAGCCAGTGCCTGAGCCAGTGCCTGAGCCAGTGCCTGAGCCAGTGCCAGAGCCACATTTGACGTAATGATGTGGGGAATGTTTTCATGTCGTAGTATTTCCAGCGGCTGAAATAATCACCGCCGTGGTACAAGGGCTTACGAGGAATTATTTTACCTCATTATATTTCTGTCAACAAGCCTCGAGAAAGCGCTGTTTTAAGTGCATCTTTTCAATGTGGGTTAATATGTTTAAATTTAATAATATTTAACAATTCGACAGGATATCTGTGGTCTGTCGGCGTAATCCCGATTGGATTCTGGATGTCGTTGAAGAGAATTCAAGTAAATGTTTGCATGCTTTTCTCAGTTTGATCCTTGGGAGGTTGCTGGTTATATGGGACTCCAGCTCCGGGTCCCTGCCTTCAGCAATTATTGTTCTGGTTTAATAGCTATATGTCAGTAGATTTCTTGAAAAGCGCTTTTCACCTCCTTTTGTTTGAAATGCTTCGTACATGATTTTCAGATATAAATAAATATGAAAGCTCCTCTATTTGACCTGAGAAAATTGATAGGTTCATGTGAGGTCTCAAGCTTTCGGGGCGTGCAATTAACAATGTCTTTTTTCACAACAGTAGTGACGTTCGAAGCTTATGTAAAAAAAAAATACTCCAGTGACAAAAATCATCATTTCTCTTTCGAAACAGAAAATCGTTTCTAAAGACTCCAGGAGAATCCTTGAGAGATAGAGAGACTCTGAGAGACTCTCAGGGGCAGCAGAGTGAATGGAACCAAGAAAAAAAACAGGAATTTCTGGCTCTGGACAGACCCTAAATCCCAGAACAATCTGTCATAGTAGTGAAGATGTTTTTTTTTAACGATCAAAATCCTCTGTAATGAAGACTGTCGGTGATCGTGTGGAAAGCTAATCCTTACAAAATGTCGGCTCCTGTGCAACTTGAAGGAGGTCGGGAGGTTCACCCAAGACAGCAACGATATTACAATGATGAAGAGAGTGATTAATAAAGATATGGCTTCTGTTCTTCAGCCGGACAGCGCCGGGTACCTGAGCTAGTTGTCAATAAAGAGAGAACCAAACATGTCTTCGTCCATCCTCTTGGTCAACCTGTCCTCTTAAAAACAACGTCACTTTTGGCGGTTTGCCCGTATGGCCGAAAGTGGACGTAATTTGAACATGAAAAAAATATAAATAAATTTGGGATTGTTTTTTTTCAACAACAGTTAGTTAAGGGTCCTCTGGTTGGTTAGGTGGGCAGGAAATTCTCATAAAGTTTCAAAACGTTATGAAAAACGTTAATTGAAAGTTTCCTCTCCTAACCTTTCCGAGTAAGCCGGACGATTCAAACAGAAAACGGGACAGTACGTCACTTTCGTGAGCCGATTTCATTTCAAATTACGTCCCCTTTTCGCCACAGCGCGCATACGAGCGAAAAGCGACGCTATTTTTAAGAGGACAGGTTGCTTGGTTTACCAATCATCTGTCTGTGGCATCAAGCAAGATGGTACCCCGGGTTTACTCACTTATACCACCTTCATACCCCCATTGCTTGATACCAGTTAAATGTACTGGCTTGCTTATGTGATCCGTCTGATAATAATCCGCCGCTGTTTCAAGATTACATTAATCGGTGTTTAGTATCTTCCAGGTAAAGCTGTATCTTACGGCGCTGACTTAGTTAATCTTACTATCCCTCAGGATAGTACGTGGTACAAAAAATATATTAAATACAAATAAAAAATAAATCGAAATGAGATTTTGCCAAAATAATAAATATATGATAGAATGACTGAATGAATTTCCCCCGATATTGTAAAATTTTGTAATAAAACTATTATATGGAACCTGGCCACGGAGTTTTTCCCTGTGGCAGGTGCTGCTGCTGCTGCTGCTGCTGCCCCCGGGGGAGGGGGGCAGGGGGGGGGGGCGAGGGGGGCGAGGCAGCGTGGCGGATTCTCACGACATCGCCACGTGCTGCCTCTCCTCTTGCCAGGGCTCCCCCATTGTTCACTTCCCTCCTGTGTCGTTCGCCAGAACAACCGGACATGGCCGCCAAGTGCCACGCCCCCTACCTCCTCCTCCTCCCCCCCTCCCCCCCATCTCCACGTTCCTCGTCACCCCCCCCCCCCTCACGTCACTCGTCACACACCCCCACCCCATTCCTCCTCTTCCTGCTAGCCCTTCGTCACCCCCCTCCCCCTCCCACGCCCCTCGTCACACCTCCCCCCACTCCTATGCCCCACGTCACACCTCCCCTCCCACGTCACCCCATGCTTCTCCCCCTCCAACTACGTCACCCCCACGGTCCCCCCCTCCCCACCCCCTCATAATACAACAGTTACTTGAAACTTTAAAAGTGACTTTATTTCTATAATATTACTCAGTAACTTGTTCCAGAGATCTACAGCAGTATTTCCCCACCAGTGTTTATATATTTATATTTATAAATCCCAAACTTAAACAACTTGAATCCAGTGTTCCGTGTCCTAACTTGGGTTGGCCCGAAACGCTATGCGTATTAGTGGCTTTAGGTCTTGTATGTAACTAGCTCTATCTATAAATCCAACATTATCTTTGTAAATCCACTATGTATGTACTAGTTCTATCTATAAATCCAACATTATCTTTGTAAATCCACTATGTACTAGCTCTATCTATAAATCCAACATTATCTTTGTAAATCCACTATGTATGTACTAGCTCTATCTATAAATCCAACATTATCTTTGTAAATCCACTATGTACTAGCTCTATCTATAAATCCAACATTATCTTTGTAAATCCACTATGTATGTACTTTTCCTGAATAAAAATATATTTATTTATTTATTTATTTATATATTTATGTTCAACACCATATATATATACATTTCTCTTTTGTTTTTAAAGAGTTTTAAAGTCTTTTTATCCGGCGCTGCACTACATTCATGCTTCGCCGACTCTCCATGTGAGTATAAATTGAGTGTTTTACTATGGCCTTGTTATGGAAGGTTCTTATTTCTCACGGTCTCACAAGGGGGTGAAGATACAGTAGTGAGTCTTGAGTTTAAAGATTGTTTTGCATTGTTTGTTGGGTTTCTGATTCCTTTACTCACATATGGTTCTTACAATCAGTTTTTTTTTCCTCCAAATTTTGATATCTTTTCATTGATGTTTTGATGATTGATGATGATGATGTTAAATACTATTCGTCATGGTTGAGCATCATTCTTATTCACCTGCGATATATATCTTAGCTATGGACAGGTCGGCGTTCAATCCCAGAGTGTCCACAAGTGGTTGGGCACCATTCCTTTTCCCCCCGTCCCTTCCCAAAAGTCTTTATCCTGACCCCCTTCCCAGTGCTATATAGCCGTAATGACTTAGCGCTTTCCCCCTGATAATTCCCTCCCTTCCCTTCCCTTCCCTTTCCTTCCCTTCCTTTCCCTTCCCTTCCCTTCCCTTCCCTTCCCTTCCCTTCCCTTCCCTTCCCTTCCCTTCCCTTCCCTTCCCTTCCCTTCCCTTCCCTTCCCTTCCAAGTGCTACATAGTCCTACTAACTTCGCACTTATCACCTCATAATTACCTGATCTTACCTATTTCAAATAATGTCCCCCATAATTTGCTTTAAACTAATTGGACGTTTTTATTAGTTTTGGTGATCTACTTCACCTTTAAAGAATGTGGCTCCGTGTGACTCTATCCATCTCTGGAACCATTAGACTCACATCTAATGGTTCATAGATTATCCATAACAGTGGTTGTATGAACTCACATCTATTTGATGAGCCTTTTCACTCTCCCGCGAAATCACCTGAACACACACACACACACACACGCACACACACACACACACACACACACACACACACACACACACACACACACACACACACACACACACACACACACACACACACACAGAAGAGTAGATTAATTAATGAGAAGAGTTGTGACAGACGAGGATTGTAGGATCCTCCAAGAGGACTTAAACAGGCTGCAGAGATGGTCAGAGAAATGGCTACTGGAGTTTAACACCAGTAAATGTAAAGTTATGGAAATGGGATCAGGTGACAGGAGACCAAAGGGACAGTACACAATGAAGGGGAACAGCCTACCTGTAACGATTCGAGAAAGAGACCTGGGAGTGGATGTGACACCTAATCTAACTCCTGAGGCACATATAAATAGGATAACGACAGCAGCGTACTCTACACTGGCGAAAATTAGAACTTCATTCAGAAACCTAAATGAGGAAGCTTTTAGGGCGCTTTACACTGCCTACGTGAGACCCGTCTTAGAGTATGCCGCGCCATCATGGAGCCCCTACCTGAAGAAACACATAAAGAAACTGGAGAAGGTTCAGAGGTTTGCGACGAGGCTTGTCCCAGAGCTACGAGGGATGGGATATGAAGAGCGGCTGAAGGAACTGAACCTTACGACACTAGAGAAAAGAAGGGAGAGAGGAGATATGATAGGGACATATAAAATACTCAGGGGAATTGACAAAGTGGAAATAGATCAAATGTTCACACGTAATAATAACAGAACGAGGGGACATGGGTGGAAACTGGAAACTCAGATGAGTCACAGAGATGTTAGGAAGTTTTCTTTTAGCGTGAGAGTAGTAGAAAAATGGAATGCACTTGGGGAACAGGTTGTGGAAGCAAATACTATTCATACTTTTAAAACTAGGTATGATAGGGAAATGGGACAGGAGTCATTGCTGTAAACAACCGATAGCTAGAAAGGCGGGATCCAAGAGTCAATGCTCGATCCTGCAAGCACATATAGGTGAGTACATATAGGTGAGTACACACACACACACACACACCCAACAATTTGTCCTGTCTAACCGTCCCTGGTTCTCCCCCCCCCCCACCAAAGTCACGTGCCACCACCACCCCTTCCAACCCCACAACCCCCTTCCCCCTCCTCCCCCCACCGCTGCTCCCCCAAACAATGGACCCCCCCCCCCCCGGGACAGGAGCCGTGTACCCGGTCCACTAAATACAGCAGTGCCCATGCATGGTCCCATTGTTTGTGCTGGTAATAGAATAATATCAGATTATCGGATCAATGGCTTTCCCTCCACGATCATATTGTTCGGGTATAAAAAGCAAAAAAAAAAAGTAGGTAACGAAGCCTTGCGGGGTTGGAGGGGGAGTAGGGGGGGTTGGTGTGTGACGGGGTTGACGGGTGATGTGTGACGGGGTTGACGGGTGATGTGTGACGGGGTTGACTAGGACAGGGTGATGTGTGACGGATGCTAGAACGAGGGCTGGGAGGCATAGGGACAGGCGCGATGTGACGTGATTAATGGACAGGTGACGTGAGCAAGTGACGGGTGCCGTGGGACAGGTGACGGGAGCAAGTGACGGGTGCCGTGGGACAGGTGACGGGTGACAGGTGACGCGCCCCCCCCCCCCCCGTCACACACACACACACACACACACACACACACACACACACACACACACACACACACACACACACACACACACACACACACACACACACACACACGTCAGCACAAACATTAATTTGTCCAGCAGCGGACGCAGCGTTTTATGTAAATAAGACGAGCAAAACTGTAGTGTACAATATTTGCCGTCGCATCGATTCATTATATTTCCTGGCTGTAAAATTTAATGATGATTTATTACTGGCTTGGAACGAATGTTTTGGGTGCAAATTTTTTTTTTACATTTCCACATATAGCTCATACATACGTACATACATATATATATATATATATATATATATATATATATATATATATATATATATATATATATATATATATATATATATATATATATATATATATATATATATATATATATATATACATACATTCATGCACACGCACGTATGTATACCATTTCCCACGGTGGGTAAGAGTCATTACACACTTTGCAAAACTCGGGTTTCTCAGCTGTGGGAATTAAGATGCTTGTATCGGAACTACCTTGTTATAGTCTATAACTTCCTGCGGAGAAAAAGCTTAATTGACGCTTGCTGGGTGATGGACTTTATAAGGGTACTCAAGCTGTGGATGATTCAGGTTTACTGTATCTCCATCACGAAAGCTTGCTAACTGCAACTGGCAAATATACTTTATATGCTCCTGTGTATACTTTGGGGGGCTATATCATGCTCTCGCATATATAATCTTTCATACAGTTTATGTAATTAATTTAAAGGACGTCAAATGTGTTGGATTCAACATTATTTATTGGAGTGTTACTTCAACGTCTGTGTTTCGTCTGTGTGAAACTCTGTGTGTGAAACACAGAGTTTCGTCTGTGTTTTTGAGTCTATATGTGAGTATTTGTGTCTGAGTGTGAGTATGTGTGTCTGTGAGTATGTGTGCCTATGAGTATTAGTGTATGTGGGCACGTGTTTGTGAGTCTGTGAGTTCGTTTGTGTCTGCATGTGCGTTTGTGAGTGTGTATGTGTCTGTGAATCTATAGTTTGTGTGTGTCTGTGTGCCTTTGATTCTGTATGTGTGTGTGTGTGTGTCTGTGTACTCACCTAGTTGTGCTCGCGTGTATATGAGTCTGTCATTGCTCCCACCCTGTACACCTCTTTACAAGTGTCCATTAGAGAAAACCCCGTTCCTTTACCACAACCGATGTACGAAATGGTTACGCAACTTTGCTGAAATCGTACTCAAAATATATATAATCCCAGTGTACCAATCGACTTTCTACTTTTTTTAATTTCCTGTGGCTATTGTGTAAAGTTCGATGATATTTTCTCAAAATAGTGTCCATAAAGATGGTGGAGAGTCCTGCTGGGTCACGCTCACACCAGGACTGCTGAAGAGGTCACTCTAGTTTATGCTAAGCATAAAAGGTTTTCCATCTGGAGCGTTGGTGGGGCATTCTCAGCCCCTCTGGAAGGACTGAGTTTTCTCTCTCTCTCTCTCTCTCTCTCTCTCTCTCTCTCTCTCTCTCTCTCTCTCTCTCTCTCTCTCTCTCTCTCTCTCTCTCTCTCTCTCTCTCTCTCTCTCTCTCTTTCTCCTCTCTCTCTCTCTCTCTCTCTCTCTCTCTCTCTCTCTCTCTCTCTCTCTCTCTCTCTCTCTCTCTCTCTCTCTCTCTCTCTCTCTCTCTCTCTCTCTCTCTGTCTCTCTCTGTCTCTCTCTCTCTCTCTCTCTCTCTCTCTCTCTCTCTCTCTCTCTCTCTCTCTCTCTCTCTCTCTCTCTCTCTCTCTCTCTCTCTCTCTGTCTCTCTCTCTCTCTCTCTCTCTCTCTCTCTCTCTCTCTCTCTCTCTCTCTCTCTCTCTCTCTCTCTCTCTCTCTCTCTCTCTCTCTCTCTCTTTCTCTCTCTGCCATTTTAAATATTCTCCCTATTATGGAAAGACTCCATCCATCTCTCTCTCTCTCTTCTCCTCTCCAATTCCCACTCTTCAATTCCTTCTCCAATCCCCTAGCTCTCCTCTCGCATTCCCTCTTTCAACTTCCCCTCCTATCCCCCCTTTCATCCCCTCTCCCATCTCCAGTGACAGCCTCGTGCCGGGCCAGGAATTACCGTAGTAAGCACGCTGGCGTTCCCACAGGTCATCTCATTATGACTCTTTCAGTGTTCGTGGCTGGGGGAGGAGTGGGAGTCCGTGGTCCTGGTGGGATGGGGAGTGGGTAGGGGGCGTCGTGTGGAAGGGAGGTGGGAGAGAGAGAGAGGGGACCAGCCAGAAGGAGTGAGGGAGAGGTGGGAGAGACAGATCGAAGGAGTGGGGGGAGAGGTGGGAGAGACAGAAGGAGTGGGGGAGAGGTGGGAGAGACAGAAGGAGTGGGGGAGAGCTGGGAGAGACAGAAGGAGTGGGGGAGAGCTAGGAGACAGAAGGAATGGGGGGAAGTGGGTATAGTTGGGTGTAGAAGCTTGAGGAGATAATAAAGGAGACGTGATATTATAATTGCACTCCCCCCCTTCCCTCTTTCTTCACTTCTGAATGTGATTCTCCCGTTTTCTTTTATGGAGGGGGACTGCTTCACCTGGAAGACTTCCTATGCCTGGGTTGCTGCTCGAACCCTGCTGTCAGGGGCCACCACCACCCCTGTAGGTGGACACCGGACCGCCCCCCCCCCCCTTCATTGGACGGACAAACCCCCCTTCGACGACCCCCTCGGCCGCCATAAACGCCCTCCCCCCCTCCCCCTCTCCTATGATGCCACCTAACGAATGGTGGGAAAAAAAACTTTCTGGAGTCAATAATAATCCTGTAAGTCCATTATTGGTGTTTTCTGACGCCTCTTGTCTATTGTCGAGGGAGTCGAGGGCGAGGCGGACAATGGTCGGGCGAGGCTTGACAATGGTCGGGCGAGGCTGGAAAAGGGTCGGGCGAGGCTTGACAATGGTCGGGCGAGGCTGGACAAGGGTCGGGCGAGGCTGGACAAGGGTCGGGCGAGGTTGGACAAGGGTCGGGCGAGGCTGGAAAAGGGTCGGGCGAGGCTTGACAATGGTCGGGCGAGGCTGGACAAGGGTCGGGCGAGGCTGGACAAGGGTCGGGCGAGGTTGGACAAGGGTCGGGCGAGGCTGGAAAAGGGTCGGGCGAGGCTTGACAATGGTCGGGCGAGGCTGGACAAGGGTCGGACGAGGCGAACAATGGTCGGGCGAGGCGGACAATGGTCGGACGAGGCGGACAATGGTCGGGCGAGGCTTGACAATGGTCGGGCGAGGCTGGACAAGGGTCGGACGAGGCGGACAATGGTCGGGCGAGGCGGACAATGGTCGGGCGAGGCGGACAATGGTCGGGCGAGGCGGACAATGGTCGGGCGAGGCGGACAATGGTCGGGCGAGGCGGACAATGGTCGGGCGAGGCGGACAATGGTCGGGCGAGGCGGACAAGGGTCGGGCGAGGCGGACAAGGGTCGGGCGAGGCGGACAAGGGTCGGGCGAGGCGGACAAGGGTCGGGCGAGGCGGACAATGGTCGGGCGAGGCGGACAATGGTCGGGCGAGGCGGACAATGGTCGGGCGAGGCGGACAATGGTCGGCCGAGGCGAACAAGGGTCGGGCGAGGCGGACAATGGTCGGGCGAGGCAGACAATGGTCGGCCGAGGCGGACAAGGGTCGGGCGAGGCGGACAATGGTCGGCCGAGGCGGACAAGGGTCGGGCGAGGCGGACAATGGTCGGGCGAGGCGGACAAGGGTCGGGCGAGGCGGACAATGGTCGGGCGAGGCGGACAAGGGTCGGGCGAGGCGGACAATGGTCGGGCGAGGCGGACAATGGTCGGGCGAGGCGGACAATGGTCGGCCGAGGCGAACAAGGGTCGGGCGAGGCGGACAATGGTCGGGCGAGGCGGACAATGGTCGGGCGAGGCGGACAATGGTCGGCCGAGGCGAACAAGGGTCGGGGGAGGCGGACAATGGTCGGGCGAGGCAGACAATGGTCGGCCGAGGCGGACAAGGGTCGGGCGAGGCGGACAATGGTCGGGCGAGGCGGACAAGGGTCGGGCGAGGCTGTGTTTCCTCACACACCAGCCCAGATGTGGCAGGTGTTAGCTCACTGTGTTGGACAAGAGGGGGGCGAGGGAGTGAAGGAGGTATAGGGAGGAAAACAGGAAAAAGAAAGAGACAGGGAGTAAGAGAGGGAAAAGAAGGAGATAGTGTGTGGGAGAGAAGGGAGGGAGAAGCGGTTAGAGGGAAAGGAAGGAGGGGGGGGGGAGGGAGATGAGGATGAACTAAAAGCGGAATCATCATCATCTCCGTGGCACTCATCAATATTATCAACATCATCTATGCAATCATCTATACAAGGGGCAGCAGTCTTGGCGTGCTAGAGACCAGCATATATACACCCTGGGCTCGGTAAAGCGGCCACCACACACACACTGTGGACGCTGATACCGAGGACTGTGTGATAAGCAGTGTGACGAGCACCGGTTATATGTGGTCGATTGGTGGACTGGCGGTCTATGAGGTCTTCCCTATGATCCCTATCACAACCATATCCTCTCTCTCTCTCTTCCCTGCCATCCTATAATTCCTCCTGTTCTCGCTTTCCGATTTGCCCTTTCCTGTCATTGCTATCTCGTCACAAGTCTTATTCTAAGATTTTCCCCTGTCGTTATATCCTGTGTCTTCGCCTTCTAGCCTTATCCTCTCTTCTCCTATCCTAATTAAGCGCCCTTCTTCTTCTTCTTCCTTGGTGGACTCACTCCCGACTTTCTCTCTTTACCGCCCCGTCACTCTCTATCTTCCGTTCCCTGTTTACACTCTATATCCCTCCCTTCTCGTCCTTACGTCCTCTCCCATATTGCCTTTCACTCTCCCCTAACCACAGTCTACATGCTGGAGGCGAGGCAGGCGGCGTAAGATGAAACTGGGCGCGTCATTTGCCAAGGCTGCGAGGCTAAGTACCAGGGGCCAGATTCACGAAAGCACTTACGAACCTGTACATCTTTTCTCAATCTTTGGCGGCTTTGTTTACAATTATTAAACAGTTAATGAGCTTCGAAGCACCAGGAGTCTGTTTATAACAATAAAAACAGTTGATTGGCAAGTTTTCATGCTTGTAAACTGTTTAATAAATGTAACCAAAGCCGTCAAAGATTGAGAAAAGATGTACAGGTTCGTAAGTGCTTGCGTAAGTTCTTTCGTGAATCTGGCCCCAGAATAACAAAAATGTGATGGGGGACTTTTAGCATCACGTAGCTGGTTCTAGGAGCACTCTGTACTGCCCTTCATATGGTCTAGGGCAGCGGAACAAATGCAGATGTATCTAAATGTGTTTAAAAACAAAAGTAATCTGAAAGGTGATTGATTCTTGGTGCTCTAAGATATACAATCATCTTGTGCATCTTAGGGGCACAAGATGATTGTGCATCATGATCATCATTAACATGAGGGAAGGGATTGTAGTTTCCAAACACACCTAAGAAAATCATGCAAGTCGACAGGACCTTTTGCATTAAAGTTAAGAGAATCTCTTTACCTTTCCAGAATTGCTCTGAGACTAAATATAACGTGCCTTTATTATTGTAATTCAGAGGTGCTATATACCAACTCCTTAAAATCCATCGACATAGGAAAGGCAATGGGGCCGCATAAGGTCTGCCAGTGACTGTCATGCACGTCTATGTTGACCCCCCCTGCCTTCTCTCACACACACAAACGTCTACCAGTACACAGAGAGTAATCACACTAACGTGACTGCATCAATGAGAAAAATCTCCGAAAATCGAGAAAATCCGCATCACGGCTCCGACGAAATTTTCTCGCGTATATCAACTCTGCCAAATTCAAGGAATCTGGACCTCATTATATAATTAGGCAGATGTAGTTCCCAGTTCACAAAAATGAAGAGTCGTTGAGTGATTGACGACTATATAGAGCAGTGTCACTGCTTTCAATTTCTGGCAAAAAAAAAAATGTGTCAATAATCACTCAACAAATGACAGCATAATCTGATCATCATTAGTTGACAGTCGACATTATGGTTTCAGAAAAGATCGTTGTGCTGTAGATCTTTCATTCAGCCTTTCTGCTAAGTGGCATCATTCATCGGTTGATTCTAAGACCAGCTGTGTTGTTGCACTGGACAGTGTAAGTACCTTTTGAGCGGGTATGGCATCTCGGGTTACTCTCAAGGCGTCAAGCAATATCTCGGGCTCCATCTTACAGCTAACAAGGAACTATCTTCAATGGATCATAACAGTAGTCTTCAATGGAGCAATATCTGAAATCTTCTCGACGTGTACCAGCGTACCACAGGGTAGTGTCCTTGGCTGTATGCTTGGCCTCTTGGTGTGTGCTTGGCCCCCTTGGTGTGTGCTTGGCCCCTTGGTGTGTGCTTGACTGTATCCTTGGCCCCTTGGTGTGTGCTTGGCCCCTTGGTGTGTCCTTGGCTGTGTGCTTGGCCCCATGGTGTGTCCTTGGCTGTGTCCTTGGTCTCTTGGTGTGTGCTTGGCCTCATGGTGTGTCCTTGGCTGTGTTCTTGGCCCCTTGGTGTGTGCTTGGCCCCATGGTGTGTCCTTGGCCCCCTTGGTGTGTGCTTGGCCCCATGGTGTGTCCTTGGCCCCCTTGGTGTGTGCTTGGCCCCATGGTGTGTCCTTGGCCCCCTTGGTGTGTGCTTGGCCCCATGGTGTGTCCTTGGCCCCCTTGGTGTGTGCTTGGCCCCTTGGTGTGTCCTTGGCTGTGTCCTTGGCCCCTTGATGTGTGCTTGGCCTCATGGTGTGTCCTTGGCCTCCTTGGTGTGTCCTTGGCCCCCTTGGTGTGTGCTTGGCTGTGTTCTTGGCCCCTTGGTGTATGCTTGGCCCCACGGTGTGGCATGTCTAATTCAACATCTAATCCCTGAAGCTCACGCTTATGTTTATGCTAAGCCCTCTTACCCTTATATATGAATGAGAGAGTATATACCAACCACAAACTAGTACCAATATCAACATTGGGAAGGCAATGGCAGGTTACATTTTCACCTGAGAAAACGCAGGTGAAGATGATAACTGGACGGCATGATAGCAGCCGCGACAAGAATACGGACAAGCACAGCAAGGAAGGTGACATGTTCAACGACCATCTTAGAGTTAGGTCCTCAACCTTACAAACAAATCAGCCGAGAAACTTACACCCCCTAAGGCATGACTTGTACCTTCTCGAGAGCAATGGTTACTATATCTTTTTGAAATGCTAGTTCGTCCAACATCTTGACTATATCGTGAAGTTATCTTGAGATGATTTCGGGGCTTTTTAGTGTCCCCGCGGCCCGGTTCTCGACCAGGCCTCCACCCCCAGGAAGCAGCCCGTGACAGCTGACTAACACCCAGGTACCTATTTTACTGCTAGGTAACAGGGGCATAGAGTGAAAGAAACTCTGCCCATTGTTTCTCGCCGGCGCCTGGGATCGAACCCAGGATCACAGGTCCAGCGTACTGTCCGCTCGGCCGACCGGCTCCCCACTATGCCCACTCTCAAAAATATCTCCCCCCCCCCCGCATTATTTATCCGAATTCTGGACAAGGTAGAAAAATCGTGCGAGAAGAATCATCTCTAGTCTTGACCCAATTCTGCTTTGGTTGGTCAGTACATCAGAGCCTTCAACACCAGAGAGATATTGGGCTGTCTTTCTGTTATGTCGAAGATCAATGTTCTCAAAGTACACCACCTGACCAAACGTCGTGGGACAAGTAGAAGGTGGCAACCGCAACACAAGACGCTCAGCCATTCGCTAGCACGGTCTCATGCTCGATGTGCCATTCTCAAGAACACCAATTCATCGCCGCTGATTCTTTTAAGGCTGACTCGTGTTTGGATCATGTTCTTTCAACACGTAAGATACGCTTAAAATCATGTTAACTGACCACACGAAGGCGCATAGCGCCAGCTTCTCACCCTGTACCTAACGTGTGCATCCTGTGAGTCTAAACTTACCATTGAAAAACTACGAATACAATAATGATAAGCTCATTACCGAGTCCAGTCTCTGTCGGGCTTCAGATGAGCTGATGCGAGATACCAGGTCTTAGCTTGCAGTTTCCTAAGGACCACCAGTACCATCCTTAACGAGATGCAGAGAGAGAGAGAGAGAGAGAGAGAGAGAGAGAGAGAGAGAGAGAGAGAGAGAGAGAGAGAGAGAGAGAGAGAGGAATATCAACAGAAGGGTGGAGGGCCAGCCACAACGTGTCCTGCTGGGACATGCAATAAGTGACCAGCTGAGTCCCAATCTTCTTCACCGTCTCTACCTGTGGGAGGCTGGGCGTGACGGTGAGGGGGGGGGGGGGGGGGGTGGGCGTGACGGTGATGGGTGTGGGCGTGACGGTGAGGGGTGTGGGCGTGACGGTGAGGTGGTGGGCGTGACGGTGAGGGTGGGCGTGACGGTGAGGTGGTGGGCGTGACGGTGAGGGTGGGCGTGACGGTGAGGGGTGGGCGTGACGGTGAGGGGTTGTGGGCGTGACGGTGAGGGGGTGTGGGCGTGACGGTGAGGGTGGGCGTGACAAGATTGATTTATCTATAATACGTATTTAATCCTAGATAATTCCTTCCTCAGATTCATAAAGACAGTTGGTATGTTGGCCGACCTCGCATATGCTGCTGATACTGTCCGGTTGATGTGTGGGCTTCCCTCTATATGAACCAAGACCTATAATTATCTGTAAGACTCAAAGAGTGTTACCTCTCTCCTGTGGCACCTTGAGTTAGGCTTCTTGTGAGTGTCTCTCTCTGAAAGTCTTTGTACATGTGTCTGTATATGTGTGTTCATGTGTACGGAACAGATATATAGTGTTGCCATACGAGTATAAGTAGTGTGGTGGGGCTAGGTGTTGGGGCTAGGTGGTGGGGCTAGGTGGTGGCTAGGTGGTGGCTAGGAGAGGAGCCATCCCGTCGTCGGTCCATCATTCTACCTCAGCCATTAATTACTTGCGTGGGGGGCTCACCACGCGGTCAGACATCCATCTGTTTACATTACCACACGTTAACATTATCGCTACCACCACTACCACCACTACCACTACCACCACCACTACCACTACCACCACTACCACCACCACCACCACCACCACTACCATCACTACCACCACTTACTCCACTTGTCGCTTCAATTCTACTCCGCTAACATATTCTCCTTTACCTTCCTCCTTCAGAGAGGGTTCTCAAGGCTCACGTGAGGAGTGGAGGACCGTCCCTCGCTCCGCTACTTCACTATTCTCATGTATCTGTGATTAGCAGTGAGCAGTGATTATATATATATATATATATATATATATATATATATATATATATATATATATATATATATATATATATATATATATATAATCCAATATAGAAGCATCAAGAAATATGGACCAATAGGCTTTCTACAAACACTTCTATTCAATACCCATTGTTTCTGTTCTGTCTTGTGTTGATACTTTTAATACCCTATTAATATCCTCTAGTGTTCTGTCTTGTGTTAATGCCACATCATCCTTCCCACCTCACTCAAATGTAATGCCACATCACCCTTCCCACCTCACTCAAATGTAGATATAAAATCAGGGAAACGCAAGTTCTAATCAGTTGTGTATTTGTGAAGTCTTTGAAAATGTAATAAGTTTTACGAAACGCGCCCGTGTCGCGTCAGACTAGAAATAAAAATGAATTTTGGAGAAGTGATTTTTGATTTACCTCCAACAGTGAAGCGTAATGTACGAAAGATTGAGAAAATTCGTGTTAGAATTATTAATCTTACTTTTTCGGTCATATTTAATAATATATATATATATATATATATATATATATATATATATATATATATATATATATATATATATATATATATATATGTAAATCTACTAGTAGTGGTAACAGGCGGCTACATCTTCACTATCTTGATCACCATAACCATCTACATTAGTCACTATCTTCATCACAGTAACCATCTTAACTATATATCCATCTTTACTACCCGGACACCATCTATACACACCCGTGAGGATCCATCATCACCACAACCTTCCTTGCATTTCCTTCACAGACTTAAAACTCCTTCACTACCTTACCTCTCCCTCATCATCTTCCCTACCCTTCACCTCCTTCCTTATCTTTCACCCTTTCTCCTTCCCTTCACCACCCCAACCCATCCTCCTAATAGAACGTCGCATTTTGACGTATACGCTACCTAAGGCCGCATTAAAGGAAAAAAATGGTAGCGTCTCGCGAAATTGACGTGCTGTTCCGTTTTCTGCTTTGGGTCCTCTGGTTGGTTAGGATAAGGGCACTTTAGTAGGACAGTTTCTTGACGTTGAGAGACCTTAGGAGGACGGGCTGCACCACCTTCCTTACTCTTCATGCCTTTCTTATCTTCATTGTAACCATAGTTTCACTTAATGACCAGGGAGCGGGTCGGCCGAGCGGACAGCACGCTGGACTTGTGATCCTGTGGTCCTGGGTTCGATCCCAGGCGCCGGCGAGAAACAAAGGGCAGAGTTTCTTTCACCCTTTGCCCCTGTTACCTAGCAGTAAAATAGGTACCTGGGTGTTAGTCAGCTGTCACGGGCTGCTTTCTGGGGGTGGAGGCCTGGTCGAGGACCGGGCCGCGGGGACACTAAAGCCCCGAAATCATCTCAAGATAACCTCAAGATAATCACCAATAAATAAATGGCATTACAAGCTAACATATAATCATAGTCAATAATATCCTAGATGAATCATAGTAATTGATACTATAGGAGAGAGGGAAAGATAGGAGATGGAAAGGGGAAGATGAGAGAGGGGAAAGATAAGGATGATGAAAGGGGTAGGAGAGGGGAGATGGAGAATAGTGGAGAGAAGGAGAAGAGTGGTAATGACGAAGAGGGGGGTGGAAAAAATGGAAGAAGGAAGGAATAAGGGGAAGAGTGTGGAAGGGGGAAGTGAGAAGGTAGTTTGAACGTAAACCAGTTGTGGTAAACTTGCTGGATTAACAGTGCACCACCCCCACACAGTATAGGCACGACCACACACCTCCACACAGTGTAGGCACGACCACACACCCCCACACAGTATAGGCACGACCACACACCCCCACACAGTATAGGCACGACCACACACCCCCACACAGTATAGGCACGACCACACACCCCCACACAGTGTAGGCACGACCACACACCCCCACACAGTGAAGGCACGACCACACACCCCCACACAGTATAGGCACGACCACACACCCCCACACAGTGTAGGCACGACCACACACCCCCACACAGTGTAGGCACGACCACACACCTCCACACAGTATAGGCACGACCACACACCCCCACACAGTGTAGGCACGACCACACACCCCCACACAGTGTAGGCACGACCACACACCCCCACACAGTATAGGCACGACCACACACCCCCACACAGTATAGGCACGACCACACACCCCCACACAGTGTAGGCACGACCACACACCCCCACACAGTATAGGCACGACCACACACCTCCACACAGTATAGGCACGACCACACACCCCCACACAGTGTAGGCACGACCACACACCTCCACACAGTGTAGGCACGACCACACACCCCCACACAGTATAGGCACGACCACACACCCCCACACAGTGTAGGCACGACCACACACCCCCACACAGTGTAGGCACGACCACACACCCCCACACAGTGTAGGCACGACCACACACCCCCACACAGTGTAGGCACGACCACACACCCCCACACAGTGTAGGCACGACCACACACCCCCACACAGTATAGGCACGACCACACACCCCCACACAGTGTAGGCACGACCACACACCCCCACACAGTATAGGCACGACCACACACCCCCACACAGTGTAGGCACGACCACACACCCCCACACAGTATAGGCACGACCACACACCCCCACACAGTGTAGGCACGACCACACACCCCCACACAGTGTAGGCACGACCACACACCCCCACACAGTGTAGGCACGACCACACACCCCCACACAGTGTGGGCCCCGACCACACACCCCCACACAGTGTAGGCACGACCACACACCCCCACACAGTGTGGGCCCCGACCACACACCCCCACACAGTGTGGGCCCCGACCACACACCCCCACACAGTGTAGGCACGACCACACACCCCCACACAGTGTAGGCACGACCACACACCCCCACACAGTGTGGGCCCCGACCACACACACACACCCGACACCCTATCCCGCAATAATAAGTGGTTCTAGAGTCAGATGTGTAGTAATACAAGGGATCAGGAGTTGAACGAAGCCAAACATTTGAGCGTACGGGGGCTCAGAAATCTTCCCAACAGTGCCACTGCTATAGTTTCCTAACCAAGCTGAGCTCCAATACACATCCCTCGCCTTGTGCTCAACACGCTCTCAAATCTCCGTCTAAATGGAGTAAATATATGTCTCTCTATCCTACTCGATCTCTGATATATACCGCCTCTCGACCTCTGACGGGCGGGACTCTCTCTTTTGCAGTTTATCAAGATCTACACTTTCAGGGGGGGGGGGGGGTGGTTGCTCTACTCTAAGAGAGGGGCGCCCCCCTACTCCTCTAACACAACATACGACTAAGTATAATTTCTTTTCATTTTCCCTCCCTCTTCATCCTTCTCCTCGTTCATCAGTTCTCTGCCTCCCTGCGTGTGTGCCTCGCTCGCCGGCCGTCTGCGAGTCAGCGGAGACGTCCCAGGGTGGGACCATTTACAATACCAACAGTGACCCCCGGGGGGCGTGAGTAGCCAAGATGAAGGTCTCGTCATCCCACACATGATGCCTCTACGCCTTGGTGTGTGTGTGTGTGTGTGTGTGTGTGTGTGTGTGTGTGTGTGTGTGTGTGTGTGTGTGTGTGTGTGTGTGTGTGTGTGTGTGTGTGTGTGTGTCCTGACCTATCAGTGGCTATGGGGGAAGTAAGATAAGCCTCGCCTATTAGCCTTGTTCCATCTGTTGCGATATTATTGAACTATTCTGGCGTTTGAATTCTTTGTCGAATCTGGCCTAGCCGTTGTGGATGGAGGTGGCTTCCACGACAACTTCTTTCAGTGCATTTTACTTGATGCTCACTCGAATAAGGTACGAGTACTTCCTTACATTTCTTCAACTCATTTGTGTTTCCAAGTTCCACTTGTGTCTTCTTGCCCTACGTTCTCTCAAATTATAGAAGCTATCATTGTTCACCTTGCTTGTTCCCCTTAGGATCTTGTATAGTGTGATCATGTTTCCTCTGTTTCTCTGTCCTTGTGAGGCCCAGTCCCTCAACCTATCCTTATAGCCTAACCCTCTTAGCTTTGGCTCTAATCTTGTTGCAAACAAGAATTGGAATTATATCCATTCCCAAATCTCATTCTCTCATTGTTTCCTGTAGTTGCCTTACATATATAGTGCAGAAACATTCTCGTTTTCTTTCTCCCTTCCCCCATCTTCATTACCTTACACTGATTGGGATTGAATTCCGACAACCATTTGTTTGCTCATTCCTGGAGTTTGTCAAGGTCTTCCTGTAGCTTTCTGCAGTCTTCCTCTGTTGTTTACATTCCTCATAAACTTTGCCTCGTCTGCACTGATACTGACACTTGTCAGTGACACTGTGACACTTGTCAGTGACACTGTGACACTTGTCAGTGACACTGTGACACTTGTCAGTGACACTGTGATACTTGTCAGTGACACTGTGATACTTGTCAGTGACACTGTGACACTTGTCAGTGACACTGTGACACTTGTCAGTGACACTGGTCTGTAGTTTAGTGCATTCTGTCCTTCCCCCATTTTGAGAATGTTGGAACTACGTTTAACTTTCTCCAGAATTCTGTGAGATTTCCTGTCTTGAATGTTTTATTGAAAACCTTAGTGTGACAAAGCAACTCTCCAGCCTCCGTCAGCAGCATGCTGATATTAAGTCTTGTCCATTTGATTTTGGCGGATCTGATTCATTGAGATTTTTTTTTTAACCTTTTCTGCAGTGACTGCTGTATCGTCCAGCATTTCCTCTGGCAATTTCATCTCGCAATTCTGTGATGACCTAACGTGGACACGTTGGTTCCTATGTAAAGAACTCTCTGAAATAATGTATTTAGTTTTTCATGTACCTTGTCGATTTTCGTGTGAATCTCCTTTTATGTCTCTCACTTGATCACATGGTCTCCTACTGTTGTTTTTCTCCCTATATGGCCGTGGAACAGCTTTAGTTTACCTATAGTTTTCGCTTCATTGTCGTTTTAAAAGTGCCTCTCAGCTTCCGTCCTGACTGGAGTGTATTAATTTTTCGCTCTCTTTAATGCCTCTCTCTCTTTTAACTCTTTGTACTTTCCCATGCTTTTCCTGTACTTTCCTTTGCTTCTCTGCACTGGCTATTAACCCAAGGGTTTATTTTTCTTTTCTCGTTCAGCTCCTTCTTGAGTGGAAGTGAACTACAGGAAACGTCTACTCATTTCTGAATAATAATTTCCATCATCTTATTTGCTGTATTTCCCTTCCAGTTTTTTCCCCCCACTGGTCTTCAATTAGGAACAAATCCACAATGTCCGTGATGAGGATTCGAACCAACGTCCGGGAGCATCCCAGACGCTGCCTTAATTTGTTCATTTGATGCATCACGCTATTGTGATTTCTGTGTGTTCAATTAGGAAGTCCTTACTGTAATCCCCAGTTCTGTAATCTATCTTCCTAAATATGTGTTTCTTTGTATTTCCAACTCTTTCATCTCCATTATGCAATGCAAGTCCCCTCTCCACCCCCACCCCCCCCCCCCTCCCCCAGGGGTCTTTCATAGTCTTTCTTCACGACATCTGCCTCAAGTCTAGTGTTGCTGCGTGGTGTTGCTCTCCCCTTACTCTTGTTGGCTCTGTCATGTGCTATTTCAAGAAGTGTTTGTCCGCTCTGTGTGTGTGTGTGTGTGTGTGTGTGTGTGTGTGTGTGTGTGTGTGTGTGTGTGTGTGTGTGTGTGTGTGTGTGTGTGTGTGTGTGTGTGTTTACTCGCCTAATTGTACTCATCTGGTTGTGCTTGCGGGGGTTGAGCTTCGGCTCTTTGGTCCCGCCTCTCAACCGTTAATCAACAGGTGTACAGGTTCCTGAGCCTATTGGGTTCTATCATATCTACACTTGAAACTGTGTATGGAGTCAGCCTCCACCACATCACTTCCTAATGCATTCCACTTATTAACTACTCTGATGCTAAAAAAAATCTTTCTAATGTCTTTATGGCTCATTTGGGCACTTAATTTCCACCTGTGTCCCCTAGTGCGTGTGCCCTTTGTGTTAAATAAACTGTCTTTGTCTATCCTATCAATTTATCTGAGAATCTTGTATGTGGTGATCATGTCCCCCCTAAAACAATCCTGCCTTCCAGCGACGTGAGGTTTAATTTCCATAGTCTCTCCTCATAGTTCATGCCCCTCAGTTCGGGCACTATTCTGGTGGCGAACCTCTGAACCTTCTCCAATTTAGTTTTATGTTTGACGAGATATGAACTCCATGCTGGAGCTGCATACTCCAGGTTTGATCTGACATACGTGGTGTACAAGGTTCTGGGTGTGTATGTGTGTGTGCGTGCGTGCATGCATTTGCACGCGCGTGTTCCATTGGACGTGGAAGCAGATTTGTGTCTGCTCATACTGACTATCTTCTGAATTCAACAGATTATTATTTTTCCCAGTAGGGTATTACCAAGACCTGGAGGATTACTGGTTGGATTAGTGTCCACATTTACATTCAGAAACTTAATTCATAAGTTATTAATGCAAATCAGTACAGGTGTGGCTGGAGATAACAGGTTGGAGGTCGTGTAAACTTAAAGCTTACAATTAGATTCATTAGACAATTATTGGCATAACATAGAGTAACAAATTTTAACAAAGAGACTTAAATTAGATCATATATCACATAAGATGATAGTCATTTGCATAGTCTATGAACTACAAGAAGCATGAAGCATAAAATGATTACTGTAAGACGTATATTGACAATAAAATGTTGTTTAATATACGAATTATTTCAACTTCTATACATATGTATATATCAGATTAAATAATGAACTTAATTTCAATTAAAAACCTTTTTTTCATAAGCTTATAAGTAAACTGGTTTAGAAAACATTTATGTTCGATATTCATTTACACAATAAAAAAGTTATTATAATTGTGTTATGCGTAATTATTTTAATTATATGGTGTGTAATGATAACAATAATGTAAAGGCCAATAATTATATAATAATTCGCAGTACATAAAGATTAGAATTTATTACAATTTTATTACTTAACAGTAATTGTTAAGATTTTATCGACATTCACTGATGTATTTTAAGCCACAGAAACATAAAAACTAACTTAGTTTTATGGTCATCTTTTTTTTAAAGCGAGATATTGTTGTTACTAACTCTAAAGCTTCGCAAAAAAATAGAAATACTAGAGTGAAATGTTGCTGAAAATTATTAGAGTGGTGATCTGTACACACTGGTGCAGCTCGAAGCCTATAGTAAGATTACAATGTACACACTGGTGCAGCTCGAAGCCTATAGTAAGATTACAATGTACACACTGGTGCAGCTCGAAGCCTATAGTAAGATTACAATGTACACACTGGTGCAGCTCGAAGCCTATAGTAAGATTACAAGTAATTAAATTGATAGAAATTTTGCACAGCCTCTTGAACAAACTCACCAACAGATTCATTGGCCAGTCTGGGTTTAGCTCACTCTGAGCACACAAACTCATCTGATTTGAATCTGACAAGATTTAAATTCTCAATAAACCATCTCTGGGACAGTTGTATTTTTTTTTACAATGGGCAGGCGATGAGTCACAATAACGTGGCTAAAGTATAGCCATTCTCAATCGACTTGAGAATGGTCTAGGACGGACCGAAACGTCGTCGTCCCTTCACCTTCTAGTGTGTGGTCTGGTCAACTTTCTTTACAGTATCCCGTATGTCCTGCTGGTAGTGCAGCTGCTCCTCCTGTTGTCTTTGTTATTTTAGTCTATCACAAAGTCCAGCTGTATCATTATACACATCACTCCTCTTTAAGTTGCATTTGTTTTCCAGGAAGTTGATGTTTCTGACAAAGTTTGAGTAGACATTGCGATGTTACTGACAAAGTTTGAGTAGACATTGTGATATTACTGACAAAGTTTGAGTAGACATTGTGATATTACTGACAAAGTTTGAGTAGACATTGTGATATTACTGACAAAGTTTGAGTAGACATTGTGATATTACTGACAAAGTTTGAGTGGATATTGAAATGCAAATGCTCGAGGAAAAACCAAATTTACAGTGTTTGCTGGTGAGAGACAAAGTTATATTATGCCTTAGTGATTTTTTTCTTCAAGAATTCACTAAGAATTTACAAGTGTAAACACCACGCCAGGCAGGAGAGTGGACTGAGTGTGTGGCTGGACTCCTAAGATACGTCACCAACTTTGCCTGTATAAATAACTTAGCTTGCTATGGTCCAATAGCTTACATCTATATAACTTGAGGACTGGTTAATAACTTTGTTTTTCTGCTAAGTTTCAAGATGTCTCCTATTCACTTATAAATGACCCGTGTTTTGACTTTCAGAGCTCAGTTTGCCTCAGAAAACAACCCGTCCTCGACTCAATTCCATTACATCCAGCAGCCCGTCCTCCAAACCAAGACCCGAAAGTGATTCCATCCACCCGCCAAACCCCGCTGTTTATGAATGAAAAACGGTTTACACACGACTCACAACTGATTTCATTCGACCACCTCCGGAACAAGTGCTTCACTGACGAATTCTGTTCGGACCACAACGCTGTAAATGCTTCACCCCACGTATTACAAATACAAATAATCGCCAACAGAACCTAAACACCTAACCTACCCTAACCTATGAATATATATGCACAATATGTTAATATATTATAATATTAATATATAATTCAGAGAATTCCCGTTTTGAATGAACAGCATATAAAAATTTATGAATACGTCTGTGGGGTCGACCGCTGGATGTAAAAGACTTGAGTCGAGGACGGGTTGAAATACTCGTTAATAATCCAGCCGCCAAACTCACTGTTTATGAGTGAGAAACGGCTTACGTACGACTCCTAACTGATGACGTATGTACCTTTCTCGAGCAGTGCTTCGCTGACGTCCTCTGCTCGAATCGCAAGTCTATAAAAGCTTCACACGAATACTACAATCCATACAAGCATCAGGCACCGCTCCTGTGCCAGGTAAGACCACTACGGGCTCACCATAGCCCGTGCTACTTGCCCCGCTCCTGTGCCAGGTAAGTTACGGGCTCACCATAGCCCGTGCTACTTGCCCCGCTCCTGTGCCAGGTAAGACCACTACGGGCTCACCATAGCCCGTGCTACTTGCCCCGCTCCTGTGCCAGGTAAGTCCACTACGGGCTCACCATAGCCCGTGCTACTTGCTCCGCTCCTGTGCCAGGTAAGTTACGGGCTCACCATAGCCCGTGCTACTTGCTCCGCTCCTGTGCCAGGTAAGTTACGGGCTCACCATAGCCCGTGCTACTTGGAACTTGTTCCGAGTAGCTGAATCTTCAACAACAACAAACAATACTACAATCAAATAATCGCCAGCAGAACCTAAACGCCTAACCTAACCTAACCTAACCTAACCTACCCTAACCTAACCTAACCTAACCTAACCTAACCTAACCTAACCTAACCTACGCCTAACTATACAATAAATTTTATTGTAAAATTACATAGTATGTTAAAATTTACGAATGTGTCTGGGTAGGGGGGGGTGGGGGGGGGGTGCCCGTAGCTTTAACGAGCCTGACCTGAGGACAGGTTGTTACTTCCCCGGGTCAGATCATTAGAGAGTTAACCATAGTTAGTGAAGGTCGTGATGTGACGAGTGTGTGTGGATGAAACGTTTAAAGTGTTAATGGAAACTCTTCACAGCCACAAGTGTCGGATAAGACCAGCAAGTGTTGTCACAGGGAGTTACAGGGACTGGTTGTTGTAGTGTGTTATAATGGGTACTGGCACTTGAACTAACCGTTAATTGTTAAGTGCGACCCCTGACAGTGCCAGTGTTACCAGTGAGAATAACTGAGAATCACTTGGAATCTTACAAGAAACGTTACTTCCGTGCGAGAACAAGTGTTGTCTGGGGAGTTTAGTGTTCTGAGGGAAATATCGTCTGGCCTTCAACACTGAGGCAAAGTTACACACACACACTTGTCGGCACCTCTAATCCTTGGTTCAGTGTTTCTCGTCTTGTGTTGAGTGTTTACGACGTCTTGCAAGATTGGTGGATGGGAGCACGTTGCAGGCAGTGTTGCCCCCCCCCAGTCTGACCTCACTACACCAGGTACTCCAGCGTCTTCATCCTTCAGGACAAGGTAACTACCTTCTCGAGCCCCCAAACGTCACCCGCACCTGTCATTAAAATGTGACAAAAATGGATTAAAATGTGATAAAAATGGATAAAAATGTGATAAAAATGGATAAAAATGTGACAAAAATGAATTAAAATGTGATAAAAATGAATAAAAATGTCATAAAAATGATTAAAATGTCATAAAAATGGATTAAAATGTGATAAATGATTAAAATGTGATAAAAATGGATTAAAATGTGATAAAAACGGATTAAAATGTGATAATTATATTGATAACATGTGATAACTGAATATGAACAATATCCTTTGTCGTTACAGGTAAGTTCTAAAACTCCTTGACAGAAATCACCAATTTTGAGGTAAGTTTTTAATTTTTTTTCCCCGTTTCTGTAGCTTGATTTAATCTAGAAAACACAGTGAGTGGGAGGAGGTAATTTTTCGGGCGTGTTATAATTACTACCGCGGATAACAAAGGTGTTCAAAACAGATTGACGCGACCGTGTGATAACAACCTCTGTAACTCTGTAGTTTAGTAGACTCGTTGTTATTGAGTGCCAAAGTGACCTATACTAACTCTATTGTTGCATGTTATGATGTCCGGTAATTAATCACAGTCCTGTATACTGGATCTGTTTACCAATCCGGATTGGAGTACCGAGATCGCCTTTGTGGGGGGAAGGTGGGGGGTGGGGGGGTGAATCATTGTCCAGGCAGCTTTAGTAAGTGCCAAGACAAACAACCAAGTGAACCTAGTTCGTATTAACGTGATATGTCAATGAGTCCCCAGTGTCCAGGTTCGAATCCTCGTCGTAGCTCCTACTGATTTTCTCATCCAGGTAAACCGGCCTGGCTACCCACAACCGGGGTAAGTTGGAGACCTGGGGCCAGATTCACGAAAGCACTTACGCAAGCACTTACGAACGTGTACATCTTTCCACAATCTTTGACGGCTTTGGTTACATTTATTAAACAGTTTACAAGCATGAAAACTTCCCATTCAACTGTTGTTATTGTTATAAACAGCCGCCTGGTGCTTCGGAGTTCATTAACTGTTTAATAATTGTAAACAAAGCCGTCAAAGATTGAGAAAAGATGTATAAGTTCATAAGTGCTTGCGTAAGTGCTTTCGTGAATCTGGCCCCTGGCTGGGAGCTGAATTGAACATACAGTGACACACAAGTGACCTTGTTATCAGGTGTCAGAGTGTAGAGCAAACAGCAGGATATTTCGTATTTCTCCCGAGACACACACACATAAGAAGACACGGTGGACAAAGTCGGAGAATTCTGTAACACAAGACAAGAAAGCCGTTTTGTTTATGTTTACAGACCGAGGTGCTACAAATTGCCGAGCACCTTAAATGGGGCAGTAAGACCCGCAGGGCTCAAGCGTGTGGCAAAGGTCAACTGATTAATGCCACGGGAGAGCCGGAATACGTCTCGGCTTGGGACAGCAGTTATGAAGAAGAGGGATAAAGTATTACCCCCGTCTACCAATATGCCAGAGTCAACGAATTAGTTACATAGGTTACTGTACAGTAGGTCAGGTCTAAAATCATTTAAGTTTCACACTGGATGATGTAGTGTTCAAGGGAATGTTTTAAAGGTTCGTTACGGAGTTTACAAGGCTGAATATTCTGGTAGTGGTTCAGCTTCACCAACTTGCCAGATGGGCCTATAGCCAAGGCGAATAACCGTAATGACTGCATCACATTGTCTGGTCCGATCACTGTGTTGGCTATGCACATAACTATTATTCTAAAGTTATCATGGCTTTTAATCAACACACTCACATGCTTAGACACTGGACAGAACAGACCACCAGAGGATCAACACATGCTTAGACACTGGACAGAACAGACCACCAGAGGATCAACACATGCTTAGACACTGGACAGAACAGACCACCAGAGGATCAACACATGCTTAGACACTGGACAGAACAGACCACCAGAGGATCAACACATGCTTAGACACTGGACAGAACAGACGACCAGAGGATCAACACATGCTTAGACACTGGACAGAACAGACCACCAGAGGATCAACACATGCTTAGACACTGGACAGAACAGACCACCAGAGGATCAACACATGCTTAGACACTGGACAGAACAGACCACCAGAGGATCAACACATGCTTAGACACTGGACAGAACAGACCACCAGAGGATCAACACATGCTTAGACACTGGACAGAACAGACCACCAGAGGATCAACACATGCTTAGACACTGGACAGAACAGACCACCAGAGGATCAACACATGCTTAGACACTGGACAGAACAGACCACCAGAGGATCAACACATGCTTAGACACTGGACAGAACAGACCACCAGAGGATCAACACATGCTTAGACACTGGACAGAACAGACCACCAGAGGATCAACACATGCTTAGACACTGGACAGAACAGACCACCAGAGGATCAACACATGCTTAGACACTGGACAGAACAGACCACCAGAGGATCAACACATGCTTAGACACTGGACAGAACAGACCACCAGAGGATCAACACATGCTTAGACACTGGACAGAACAGACCACCAGAGGATCAACACATGCTTAGACACTGGACAGAACAGACCACCAGAGGATCAACACATGCTTAGACACTGGACAGAACAGACGACCAGAGGATCAACACATGCTTAGACACTGGACAGAACAGACCACCAGAGGATCAACACATGCTTAGACACTGGACAGAACAGACGACCAGAGGATCAACACATGCTTAGACACTGGACAGAACAGACCACCAGAGGATCAACACATGCTTAGACACTGGACAGAACAGACGACCAGAGGATCAACACATGCTTAGACACTGGACAGAACAGACCACCAGAGGATCAACACATGCTTAGACACTGGACAGAACAGACCACCAGAGGATCAACACATGCTTAGACACTGGACAGAACAGACCACCAGAGGATCAACACATGCTTAGACACTGGACAGAACAGACCACCAGAGGATCAACACATGCTTAGACACTGGACAGAACAGACCACCAGAGGATCAACACATGCTTAGACACTGGACAGAACAGACCACCAGAGGATCAACACATGCTTAGACACTGGACAGAACAGACCACCAGAGGATCAACACATGCTTAGACACTGGACAGAACAGACCACCAGAGGATCAACACATGCTTAGACACTGGACAGAACAGACCACCAGAGGATCAACACATGCTTAGACACTGGACAGAACAGACCACCAGAGGATCAACACATGCTTAGACACTGGACAGAACAGACCACCAGAGGATCAACACATTCTTAGACACTGGACAGAACAGACCACCAGAGGATCAACACATGCTTAGACACTGGACAGAACAGACCACCAGAGGATCAACACATGCTTAGACACTGGACAGAACAGACCACCAGAGGATCAACACATGCTTAGAGACTGGACAGAACAGACCACCAGAGGATCAACACATTCTTGTACACTGGACAGAACAGACCACCAGAGGATCAACACATGCTTAGACACTGGACAGAACAGACGACCAGAGGATCAACACATGCTTAGACACTGGACAGAACAGACGACCAGAGGATCAACACATGCTTAGACACTGGACAGAACAGACGACCAGAGGATCAACACATGCTTGTACACTGGACAGAACAGACGACCAGAGGATCAACACATGCTTAGACACTGGACAGAACAGACGACCAGAGGATCAACACATGCTTGTACACTGGACAGAACAGACGACCAGAGGATCAACACATGCTTAGACACTGGACAGAACAGACGACCAGAGGATCAACACATGCTTGTACACTGGACAGAACAGACGACCAGAGGATCAACACATGCTTGTACACTGGACAGAACAGACGACCAGAGGATCAACACATGCTTAGACACTGGACAGAACAGACGACCTGAGGATCAACACATGCTTGTACACTGGACAGAACAGACGACCAGAGGATCAACACATGCTTAGACACTGGACAGAACAGACGACCAGAGGATCAACACATGCTTGTACACTGGACAGAACAGACGACCAGAGGATCAACACATGCTTAGACACTGGACAGAACAGACGACCAGAGGATCAACACATGCTTGTACACTGGACAGAACAGACGACCAGAGGATCAACACATGCTTAGACACTGGACAGAACAGACGACCAGAGGATCAACACATGCTTGTACACTGGACAGAACAGACGACCAGAGGATCAACACATGCTTAGACACTGGACAGAACAGACCACCAGAGGACCAACACACTCATGTATAAATACAAGACAAAACAGACGAGCCACACGTGGCCACTATTTACATTCCTCACCATTCTCTTCATAAAGGAGAGCTGCCGAAAGTTTATAGCGTCATAAATATCACTAAATTCCCACCCATATTAAACGTAAACATTTATTCAGTTCATCCAGCAAGAAACGTGAACGCATTTTCAAAGACGCGGGACTACGCGACTTTGCGTACGATGTCGGAAGGTCACATCAGAGAGCCGGAGACGTCAGCGTCGCTTCACTGAGCGCGCACACCGACCGCATCTACCTTGGAACTTCCGTAATTCGCTTACCGTCCATGTTCGCTAGCGAGTCCGTCTTGACATTTTTATGCAGTTTTCTTGTCGGTAACGATGAGTAACAATCATACTTCAAGGTGCCGAGGCGAGAATGTTGGTCGTTTGTAAACTGTTCAAGTGAGATACGACTATTTGTGGGCGCTGTGTTTGGTCGGGAGGAGTCCCGGGAACCTCCGTCCTGAATACCAAGCGTGAGTAAATTGTCCTGACAGCAGGACCCCGAGGCTGCTGGGGTCCTTGCATCATGTCACCACCACCACCGTGGCTTGAAACATTCTTCAGAACCACTTGTTCGCCTCTCCTTGCCCCCCCCCCCCCCACACACACACACACACACACATACACAGTCTAGAGTGGTTGACAAATGGAATGCATTAGGCAGTGATGTGGTGGAGGCTGACTCCATACACAGTTTCAAGTGTAGATATGATAGAGCTCAATAGGCGGAGGAATCTGTACATCAGTTGATTGACGGTTGAGAGGCGGGACCAAAGAGCCAGAGCTCAACCCCCGCAAGCACAACTAGGTGAGTACAACTAGGTGAGTACACACACACACACACACACACACACACACACACACACACACACACACGCACACACACACACACACACACACACACACACACACACACACACACACACACACGCACACGCACACGCACACACATTACACATAATCTACAACAACTCTGTGAGCAGTATTAGTGTAAACATGAGCGGGGTGCATGTCGCGTTGCCAACCCCACGCTACAAAAGATCACTTAAAATAACAGCGCGACACTGTTGCCACCTCAAGTCTCGCTACATTTGTTCTGACTCCTCTCTCTGTCGTCCTCGTTGACAGGCGGATCAACACTCCCACTTTATGACAATAATTACCGTCACAGATACTGTCGAGTGGCGGGGAAACACGACCAAAAAAATTCAAAAGACTAACACTTGTTTCTTTGTAAAATGGAAGTGAGGTATTTTCCCCTGTTATATACAGGCTGTGACGGAGTCAGCTGAGCGACTCGTGATAAATTTTGTGCTCAAAGAGATGTTGGTGGTGCCTCTTCTCCGGGGGACCCTCTGAGAGAGATGCTGGTGGTTCCTCTCTTCTGGGGACCCTCTGAGAGAGATGTTGGTGGTGCCTCTCCTCTTGGGACCCTCTGAGAGAGATGTTGGTGGTGCCTCTCCTCTTGGGACCCTCTGAGAGAGATGCTGGTGGTGCCTCTCTTTGGGGGACCCTCTGAGAGAGATGCTGGTGGTGCCTCTTCTCTGGGGACCCTCTGAGAGAGATGCTGGTGGTGCCTCTCTTTGGGGACCCTCTGAGAGAGATGTTGGTGGTGCCTCTTCTCCGGGGGACCCTCTGAGAGAGATGCTGGTGGTTCCTCTCTTCTGGGGACCCTCTGAGAGAGATGCTGGTGGTTCCTCTCTTCTGGGGACCCTCTGAGAGAGATGCTGGTGGTTCCTCCCTTCTGGGGACCCTATGAGAGAGATGCTGGTTGTTCCTCTTCTCCAGGGGACCCTCTGGGAGAGATGCTGGTGGTTCCTCTTCTCCGGGGGACCCTCTGAGAGAGATGCTGGTGGTTCCTCCCTTCTGGGGACCCTATGAGAGAGATGCTGGTTGTTCCTCTTCTCCAGGGGACCCTCTGGGAGAGATGCTGGTTGTTCCTCTTCTCCGGGGACCCGCTGAGAGAGAGAGAGACATGCTTGGAAATGTGTGTACGGTCATGTGTTCGCACCTCCGTACTCGCAAATACTGTATAACGAGATATTACGCCAATACGCACGTGCGTATATTCTGAATTATCTGCTGTCCATCTATCCCATCTGTCTCTGTCCTCACATCCTTTCCAGGCGTTATATGGCCATAGTGACATAGTGCTTTATCCTATTTCCTTTCCGGCCCTGTCAGATGGCACTATATCAATTATCTGGGAGAAGTTTCACATATTTCATATATTCACAAGCTGTTCCTGTGAGGTTTAATCGAGTGTTTATCTTCTCCCCTCTGACTGTCTTCCCCGAGTCTAAGCTGCTCTGTCTTCACTCAAGCTGAGCTGTCCACGGCCTCACGTCTGCGAAGATTGCTTGGGGCAGTTTTGTATGTTAAGCTTGGGTTTAGTTAAGCCGTAAGACATCATAATTTTTTGGAGGGGAGAGATTATTGTATTCTGTTGTGAAACACTATTGTATAATATAATAGTAAGACACTATTGTAGAGCATATTAAGACGCTGGCAATACGAACACATTAAGACGCTGGCAATACGAACACATTAAGTCTTTGGAACGTTTTTGCTCCCGTCTGGTACACGCACGGCGCCCCCCCCCATACTCCCCCCCCCTACTTCCCCTCCCCCCCCCTCACAAAAAGGGGCCATGTTATTTACCTAATGTATGTATTGCCCCAAGTCTAATAATGTACTAATCACCGCCGCTTTGCCCTCTCTCACCCATATCGCTGCTTCCTCCTCATCAATCATTGTTATGTCATCACCATCAACCATCCCAGTCCCCCCCCCCCCTCCTCCTGCCCTACACCGCGGCAACACCCAACACCGCCACCATTGCCGCCTTCACCATCATCACCGCCGGTACATCTTGCACCACTATCTTGTCACTATCTTATCTACACACCATCTGTGTTAGACATCTTGTCTACATCTTGCATCACTATCGTCACAGATCCTTTGTCGTCACTATCTTTCCTGTGATTACAGAGTTCCTGCATTACCTGCACGGAACATTTACCCTTCTACAACCGAGCATCCACCTATTTCAACCACCATTACCACCACCCTCACCATTGCTACGAAGCTCATTACCACCCTACATCATCGCCAGCTTGCTAGTCAAGCTGATCGCTGGGAGAGAGAGAGAGAGAGAGAGAGAGGCGGATCACTAAGACATGTATCGGAAGGCGTAAATCACTATGGGAAAACATGGGACGGGCGCCAATTTCCATCCCACCCACGCTAAAGGGACGATATGCCCACCAACCTGTCGACCAGACGCTAAACTCTTCATAGTCTGACAGCAGCTAACTCTCACCCTCCTTCCCCTACCCACCCAATCCATCAACTGGAAAAACTGCTCACCTGCTCTGCTGCCTACCATCTGTCCCATCAGCCATCCCACCCACACTCGCTGGTATCCTTCTATCCACCCATTATGACACATCCACTCGTTTTTCCTGACACACCCATACATACAGTCTCACCCACCCTCCCTCCAGACACATTGGGGATGGGGTAGTTACCTGGTTGATACCTGGTTGATGGGGATCTGGGAGTTCTTCTACTCCCCAAGCCCGGCCCGAGGCCAGGCTTGACTTGTGAGAGTTTGGTCCACCAGGCTGTTGCTTGGAGCGGCCCGCAGGCCCACATACCCGCCACAGCCCGGTTGGTCCGGCACTCCTTGGAGGAATAATTGTAGTTTCCTCTTGAAGATGTCCACGGTTAACACTGTATTAACAGAAATCCAGAGCCCATTAACCCTCGACAACTGCCCAATTCAACATACGAATGGGGGTCAAATACTGGACCTCGAGGCTAATAGTAATGGGATCAAAATTCAGGTAAATGGAACAATACACACATCAAAATATAACCGAAGATTTCATATACTAAGATTTTATAACCATGTTATATGAACATATATCTAACTTATACCAGGCTCTAGACTCAACCACTTGGGCTGGACGGTAGAGGTTATCTTGATGATTTCGGGGCTTAGCGTCCCCGCGGCCCGATCCTCGACCAGGCCTCTTTTTTGTTACACACCCCCAGGAAGTAGCCCGAAGCAGCTGGTTAACTCCAGGGTAAATATTTACTGCTAGGTAACAGGGGCATCAGGGTAAAAGAAACTTTTTGCCCATTTGTCTCCGCCTCCACTGGGGATCGAACCCGGAACCTCAGGACTACGAATCCGTAGCGCTGTCCATTCAGCTGCCAGGTGCCCCTGACAGCTCAACCGGTAGAGCGACGGTCTCCCTTCATGCAGGTTGGCGTTCAATCCCCGACCGTCCAAGTGGTTGGGGCACCATTCCTTTCCCTCGTCCCATCCCAAATCCTTATCCTGACCCCTTCCCAGTGCTATATAGTCGTAATGGCTTGGCGCGTTTTACTGATAGTTAACTTCCCTTCTAGCCCGGCTACATCTCCAATACCCTCCACAACCACCACATAAATAAGGCACATTAAAGAAAACTAGCATAAACAACAACTTCAGGCTGTACAAAACAAGACACAAAGACAAGCTACAAAACTCCACCCCAACATATATTCAGAGAACCTAAGAGTTCCACGAATCTCTTAAACATACAATCTCGAAAAATTTGAGTGCAACAGCAAGCAAGGTGAGGAATAAGAATGTCAGTCGACTCAATGCTAGCAAGATTACTCCAAGATCAGCCACCCTACTCCCGTAACTGATGGCCTCCAAGAGCTTGAATCTACTCAAGGAAAACCAAACCTCACACAATTATTATTATAAGATAAAATACAGAATAGAATAGTAGTAGTAGTTTAAGATTTGCTACCTGGAACAAAAAGTTCCAAGTAGCACGGGCTATGGTGAGCCCGTGCACAGACCAGAAAAACCACCGTGGTAAATAGAGACGCTGCCATGACCATACAGTGAACCATGGACATCACCATGGGAGTGTATGTGTATGCACGCTCCATAGTATTCATCTATGGATAAATACTTCGTCTATGGATGAAGGTTCGCCTGACAGCTGAATAGACAGCGCTTCGGATTCGTAGTCCTGAGGTTCCGGGTTCGATCCCCGGTGGAGGCGGAGACAAATGGGCAAAAATGTTGAAAGAAACACCCTGATGCTCCTGTTACCTAGCAGTAAAAAGGTACCTGGGAGTTAGACAGCTACAACGGGCTGCTTCCTGGGGGTGGAGGCCTGGTCGAGGACCGGGCCGCGGGGACACTAAGCCCCGAAATTATCTCAAGATAACCAAGATGGATATCTTGCAAGAAACTGTTGTTGCTGGGTCGCGAGCGGACTATATAAAAGGATTAAATTTAATGAAGCTCCTCCACATACCTCGAGTTGGTTTAATTTCATTTAATGAATTAATATATAACATTAATATATACGATATAGATCGAGGTGGACGATATCGATCGTCCACCTTTGGCTCAGATTTCATTTTAGATATTAAATTGATTGCTCGAGTCAAACTTGTATAATTGATTAATAATAATCACTGGACTACCTAATTATAGTTAGTAATTTATGATATGAGTGCTTATAGCTGGTAGTCGGAGCGGACTGACCTCAACATGTAGTAGACAATATGGGATCCCGGACGCAGGTTCGAATCCTCGTCACGGCCCCTGTGGATTTGTTCATGGGTAAGTCTCATCCGCCTGGGAGATCTCTTGGTCTCATTCTCTTCTTGCCGGCAAACTCACTATTAGATTGAATTTAAATTGATATTTTATATATTCAAATTATCTCACGTAAATAATAAATGAGTATATTAAACGAAGGCTCTTGTGAGAGAGATTGGTGTTATCTTGCTTTTAACCGGTCTTGGCTCCCCCCCCCCTGCGTCTCCCCCCCTAGACATGGCCATAACCCCTATGGCCACAACCATGGCCACAACCATGTCCACAACACCTATGGTAGGTTACTGATTGATGATTGACAAAGATTAAGCCACCCAAGAGGTGGCACGGGCATGAATATCCCGCAATAGGTTACTGAGACGGGTTATTGCTTATCTATAGTTGAAGTGTGAGGTGGGCGCAACTTGACTGAGTTGCCGTGAAGTTCCACATGGCAGGAGAAGAGTATAGAACCTTGGCTGTGTGATGAGGGAGACGGGAGACATCTCCCGTCACGCAGGGTGCAGTCGCACCTCCACAGATCTCCAGTATCAGCTCTTGATACTGGTAATGGCTCAAAAGGGCCACCACTTACGGGCTATTCATGCTCGTGCCACCTTTTGAGTGGCTTCATCTTCATCAGTCATCTGATGAGGGCGTTGCCATACAGGTGGCCAGGACGTGTCATGGCGCCAGGGTCCTCCTCCTCCTCACCATCGGAGCAAATGAGAAACTCTCGTATATTACTGACTCATTTAGAATTTAAGACTCTGTTTATAACTTTGAATTAATAGTGTTAATTCAATTAATTCTTTAAGTGTTAGTTTCTTTTAGTCGTATGTGACTTATAAGAAGTGACAGAAGGAACATTAAGCTATATAATCATGGCTTGGTGCTTTCTCATGATAATTACCTTACCTGATTATTAGAAGTTACTGTTATAAATGTCCCACACATTCCATATGTGCTGAAACACACGTGAAGAACCTCACAAACACTCACAGCTCCCTAGAATAAAACAGAACAATCTTGCCATGGCTACCAAACACACACATATGCATCGTGTCAGCAAGGCGGACAGTCCGCCTTGCTGTAATAACTGTATTCCATTGATTGATTGATGAAGATGAAGCCACCCAAAAGGTGACACGGGCATGAATAGCCCGTAAGTGGTGGCCCTTTTGAGCCATTACCAGTATCAATAGATGATACTGGAGATCTGTGGAGGTGCGACTGCACCCTGCGTGACGGGAGATGTCTCCCGTGTGAATGTGTTAAAATGAAGATGAAGCCACCCAAAAGGTGGCACGGGCATGAATAGCCCGTAAGTGGTGGCCCTTTTGAGCCATTACCAGTATCAATAGATGATACTGGAGATCTGTGGAGGTGCGACTGCACCCTGCGTGACGGGAGATGTCTCCCGTGACCCCCTGTATTCCACATTTTCTAAGACTTTTATACTTCACCTCTGCCTATCCATGATCTTTAATCCCTCCCCTTTTCCCCGGCCTTCAAATAATGAAATAAAGATAATTATCAGGAAAAAGCGTTAAGCTAATATGACTATATAGAGCACTTGGAAGGGATATGAGGACAAAGATTTGGGATTGGACGAAGGAATGGAATGGTGCCTGTATCCACTTGGACGGTCGGGGATTGAACGACGACCTGCACGAAGCGAGGCCGCCGCTTTACCCTCCAGCCCAAGTGGTTGCGCAAATTAAAATAAAATAAGCAGAGGGAGGGATAGTGTGTTGAGTGGACGCTACAGCGCCCCCAGACGACCACAGACAGAGGGACGGGGTGTAGAGTGGACGCTACAGCGCCCCCAGACGACCACAGACATTAGGAACAGGGTGTCGAATGGACGCTACAGCGCCCCCAGACGACCACAGACAGAGGGACGGGGTGTAGAGTGGACGCAACAGCACCCCCAGACGACCACAGACAGAGGGACGGGGTGTAGAGTGGACGCAACAGCGCCCCCAGACGACCACAGACATTAGGAACAGGGTGTCGAATGGACGCTACGGCGCCCCCAGACGACCACAGACAGAGGGACGGGGTGTAGAGTGGACGCAGCGGGCGGCCACAGCCAACCAGGCCGTTCATCTAGATAACACTAACTTGATTATACACCCCAGCCTTCCCCGGCCGCACGATCATAGGGTTCTCATGTTAAATTAAGCCAACACAGTTGTCAAAATGATCCAATAACAATTAAGGAAGGGGGGAGAGAGCAGGGGGTCCGCCCCCACCATCTTGTGCTATAACTTCCCCCCCCCCTCCCTCTCCCCCAGCCTCGTCTCTATATGCTTATCGAATCTCTCTCTCGGAGAATCATGATCAATCACGGATTGAAAGGGCACAAGGCGAGTGTCTGCACGGATGACTGCTGCTGTGTGGTTTTACATATTGCTGACCGGTGGGAAATCTATGGGAACTCAGCGTGGAGCTTGATAAATATGGTGATGAGAAGTAAAGTTTTTTGTTTCCCTTGCGTGGGCCTTAAGCCTCTGGCTGGCCCCACTAAGTGTTGCTTGTTGAAGGGTGGGAAAGGGGGGGGGAGAAAGGTGCAAGGGGGAAGGGGGTGGAAGTGGAATGTTGGGGTGTGGGTGGAGGTTAAGGTGGGTAGGGTGGATGTTGGAAGGGATTTCTTTTTTCCTGCTACAGTTTAGTTAGTTTAGTGAGTTATTATGCACCCCATTACCCATCCCGTGGGCGGTAGTGGAAAGGGTTACAGAGGCACATAATGGGCTCAGGGACTGAACCCCATAGTTCGTTGAGCTAAGCAAGTGTGAAGCTAGTTACACAGTATGTTTAATACACACAGACATACATATACCTACATATGTACTTATAAATACATATACTCCATAAACACAAATAAATATACATATCAATAGCCATTTTGTGTCGCAAGTGGTTCAAGAGACGCCCCAGAACAGTCACTATACAAGACACTTTACAAAACACTTTCTGTCTATACAAGACAACCCGCTCTCGCACAAGACAGTACATATATGACTTATTGCTTATAGTCTCTATTTGGCTGATTAATAAGTACATATGTGGTATATGTCAAGTTATATTTTGTTTTTCAGGGACAAACTCTTTTGTATAGATTTGTTAAACACCACTTTTATTATTAGGAATTTTTTTTTCAGTTTTATTAAACACGAGAGATTTTATACAATATTTGACAATATCCTGAGTTACTTTACAATTTATTTAAATATTTTGGTTTTGTTTCATTATTTTTATAAAACTGTAATGTCAATATTGGTATAGGTTAAGTACTAATTGTAATTTAAGAAGCAATAAGATGCTTATCTTAACATACTAAGAAGGTTAGGTTAGGTCGATGTTTTTTTTATTCAGCTTTTCAAGGTAAACTAAAATATTCACACTAAATTAGTAAGCCATATATGCACTTATTAATAAGCCAATATTGACTATAAGCAGGCATTATTACCTTTTACTACTAATGAAATTCTTTCATTAAAGTCTAACACTAAGTTGTTGTTGTTGTTGTTGTTTTTGCAAAAATGTCAACTGTATCACTAAATATTTTCTCAACGTAACTGGAATGTGTCTTAAATGTCAGGCGTACATTCTGCACGTCGAGTCGTAGTATATACAGTTCCAGTCATTGTCTTCAAAACATTCACGGCAAGATATGTGGTTATATATACCCTGTCAGATCGGTTTGTCTTGCTGGTCCAGTCATGTTAGCGGGAGAAGGTCGCTAGAAGATACTACACACACACACATACACACACACACACACACACACACACACACACACACACACACACACACACACACACACACACACACACACACACACACACACACACACGTTCGGAACATCTTCAGCCTACTTCTACATAAGCGTCAGTATAACACTGATACACGTCGTTACTCATAACCTGAAGCTGTGGTTGCTGTTGTGGTTGCTGCTGTGGTTGCTGGTGTGGTTGTTGCTGTGGTTGCTGGTGTGGTTGCTGCTGTGGTTGCTGCTGTGGTTGCTGCTGTGGTTGCTGCTGTGGTTGCTGCTGTGGTTGCTGCTGTGGTTGCTGGTGTGGTTGCTGCTGTGGTTGAGTGCTGGAGTGTGGTGGTGTGGTTGAGTGCTGGAGTGTGGTGGTGTGGTTGAGTGCTGGAGTGTGGTGGTGTGGTTGAGTGCTGGAGTGTGGTGGTGCACCTGGAGCATTGTACACCTGGTCTTATGAAACTGTGGTTCAATATTATATAATTTTTCCAGTGTTTTCACCTTTTTATTTGGTCTATATGAAATGTGGCCTTAATAAGTGTGTGTGTGTGTGTGTGTGTGTGTGTGTGTGTGTGTGTGTGTGTGTGTGTGTGTGTAGTTACCTAAGTGTAGTTACAGGATGAGAGGGCTCATGGTGTCCCGTCTTCCCAGCACTCTTTGTCATATAACGCTTTGAAACTACTGACGGTTTTGGCCTCCACCACCACCTCAATTAGCTTGTTCCAACCGTCTACCGCTCTGTGTGTGTGTGTGTGTGTGTGTGTGTGTGTGTGTGTGTGTGTGTGTGTGTGTGTGTGTGTGTGTGTGTGTGTTCGTTCTCTCACTAACTGTGGGTTACTTCACAGTACCTATAAATTAACACAGTTGCCCGTAACAGCCCCAATTATTCACGTCTTTGATTATATTATGCTCCTAAATATATTTTACATTAATAATAACTACACAGTAGCTAATGAACCTTCACTACAGTAATGGTCCATTAAAGGTTCATTCATCATAGAGCATATTGAACATGTCTCTTCTCTGACCGGTAACAGAGAAACTTGCTTTGTGTCTTATTAAGAGTTTTACTAGTAAAAAATTTTCTCTGTAAAACCCTCTTTCATAAATACTTTTGGAGGGGAAAAACTGGTTTAGCTGCTTATGCTGGACCAAGCAGGAAACGGTCTGTTATTAACTCTGAGGATGAGATAATTCCGCTTTGTCTTTTTGTTTGTGGATGAGCAAGAAGTGAAGGTTAGTTTGGGGCGTTTGAGTGAGTATTTTGTGTGTGTGTGTGTGTGTGTGTGTGTAGGGAAGGGTGTGTTGTGTGTTGATGGTGTGCTTTTTTAGAGTTTGCGTGTGTGCCTGCAGAATCGTGATTTAGCTCTTAGAACCCTATTTTCAGCTCTCATTCGCCTAGTACAATGATTCCGGAGCTAATTTTTTTTATCGAATCTACTTTTGAAATCAGAGAAAGCGTTCTCTTCTTCGAGGTGGGTATATCCACCGCAGTGTGTGTGTGGAGGTGTAGCCACCATCAACCACCGCAGTGTGTGTGTGGAGGTGTAGCCACCATCAACCACCACAATGTGTGTGTGTGTGGAGAGCTACACCGTTTAAGGACACCCTTGTATACCCAGCTCACGATATCCAGATATAATTACTCCTCCTTATAGAGCATATGTTTCTACACACACGCATGGCACCTGCCTCTCTCTACCATTCTATTACACAAATACATTAAACAATATATAAATGGAAAATGGACGGAGCAACGCCTCGTTGTTTTCTTCAAGGTCTTTAGAATAGTGTTTGGAGAAGCGTGCGAGGTAATATTGATCTTGTTTGGACACTCAAGAGTGATCTTCCTCTCTCCCTTCTCGGCCATTTAACTCCACGGTCAAAATGCCTATCATAATATTGACCGCAAGATAACTGAAATAATATATCATTTATACTGCATGCGTCTGAGGGCATGCGGGAGAGACAGTGGTGTTACGGTGACTGCTGTGTGTGTGTGTGGTGCTCTGAGACACGGTGTTGTTACGGTGACTACTGTGTGTGTGGTGCTCTGAGACACGGTGTTGTTACGGTGACTACTGTGTGTGTGGTGCTCTGAGACACGGTGGTGTTACGGTGACTACTGTGTGTGTGGTGCTCTGAGACACGGTGTTGTTACGGTGACTACTGTGTATGTGGTGCTCTGAGACACGGTGTTGTTACGGTGACTACTGTGTGTGTGGTGCTCTGAGACACGGTGTTGTTACGGTGACTACTGTGTGTATGTGGTGCTCTGAGACACGGTGGTGTTACGGTGACTACTGTGTGTGTGGTGCTCTGAGACACGGTGTTGTTACGGTGATTACTGTGTGTGTGGTGCTCTGAGACACGGTGCTGTTACGGTGACTACTGTGTGTGTGTGGTGCTCTGAGACACGGTGGTGTTACGGTGACTACTGTGTGTGTGGTGCTCTGAGACACGGTGCTGTTACGGTGACTACTGTGTGTGTGTGGTGCTCTGAGACACGGTGGTGTTACGGTGACTACTGTGTGTGTGGTGCTCTGAGACACGGTGTTGTTACGGTGACTACTGTGTGTGTGGTGCTCTGAGACACGGTGTTGTTACGGTGACTACTGTGTGTGTGGTGCTCTGAGACACGGTGTTGTTACGGTGACTACTGTGTGCGTTGCTCTGAGATACGGTGTTGTTACGGTGACTACTGTGTATGTGGTGCTCTGAGACACGGTGTTGTTACGGTGACTACTGTGTGTGTGGTGCTCTGAGACACGGTGTTGTTACGGTGACTACTGTGTGTGGTGCTCTGAGACACGGTGGTGTTACAGTGACTACTGTGTGTGTGGTGCTCTGAGACACGGTGTTGTTACGGTGACTACTGTGTGTGTGGTGCTCTGAGACACGGTGCTGTTACGGTGACTACTGTGTGTGTGTGGTGCTCTGAGACACGGTGCTGTTACGGTGACTACTGTGTGTGTGTGGTGCTCTGAGACACGGTGGTGTTACGGTGACTACTGTGTGTGGTGCTCTGAGACACGGTGCTGTTACGGTGTACGAGTTTGAGACGTGTCAGGGCATACAGTCTCTCCTCTCTCTCTCTCTCTCTCTCTCTCTCTCTCTCTCTCTCTCTCTCTCTCTCTCTCTCTCTCTCTCTCTCTCTCTCTCTCTCTCTCTCTCTCTCTCTCTCTCTCTCTCTCTCTCTCACCACCTGCTCTTCTTCCCTGCTTCTCTTCCCCTTCCCCTCTTTTCGTTTCCTACCTCTCTCTCCCTCTTTGCTTTCCTCCTAATTTACATTCTGATCCCATTCCCTCTCCATCCCTCCCTCCTTAACCTACCCTCCTACCTTCCCTCCCTCTCTCCTACCTTCCCTCACTCTCCTACCCTCCCTCCCTCACTCTCCTACCCTCTCTCCCTCACACAGGTGCAACACGGGCCGCAGCCTCTCGCTTCAACCAGTAATCACTGCTCCCATTTTACCTCGAATTATTGATAATTTCAGAGTGAAGCACACGAGCCGAGCATTGCCCGGGCTGACCAATCGCCGACCACCTCTCAGCGTCTTTTTCCCCGGTCTCTCAACCAATCCGCACGCACGTTTCATCGCCCATTTCGAGGGGTAGCTATGCTGTGGTTGGTCCGCCGGCCGGCAAATCGTAAAGGCGATGGTGGAAATAATTGTAGGTTGTCATTGGGCGGCTCAGAGGGGAGATTTATTCCCGCCTGGTGCTGTTGTTGATCTGCTGTCAGGGCGCGGCGATGGGGTTGACAAATATGTTCTTGTAATATTCTCTTTGGGGATATATATATATATATATATTTGCTTTCGTCGTCCCATGGCGTGAGTGTGGTCTAAGGATAGGTGGATAGGGGGGGGGGAGGAAATAATGTGGTCTGTCCTTCATATATCAGCTGGCTGTTGGTAATAATTTGGTTCGTGTGCCGGCTGAGGGTCGAATCTGGTTTTGTGATTGATCACTGCTACAGCTTCCTTCCTTCCTGCTCGTCTCATGGGATCGTTTCATCAGCGCTTCGTGACGTCTCATGTGTGTGTGTTCTGACCAGGGTGATCGTTGATCGTCGTGTCAGCTGGCCTGCACAGCAGCTTATTGTTGTAATAGCTGATCACTTTAACTGCTGGTCAGTTGCAATAACTGACCGGCGCAGCATCTGGCTAGCTGAGCTCATGTGATCAGCAGGACAGCTGGTCTCAGCATCATCCACTGACCATCTCACTTAATAATTCTTGCTTCAGTTCTATGCATTCTATCCACTAGACACGCCAGTGGATTTAAGACTTGCTACTAAACATAGGAAATGCAATATATATATATATATATATATATATATATATATATATATATATATATATATATATATATATATATATATATATATATATATATATATATACTATTGCACCTAACAAGGCTGAAGCCATAATAACCGTGTTGAAGGGTTTATATGTGTGTGTGTCAGTAGGAGCTCAATTGGGGCTCAACTCGGGTCATTAGCCTTACATCGGTGCTCAAAAAGAAATGACAATGGCGTGATAAATCAATGAAAAAATAATTTGGGGGGGTAATGAGTCATTCTGGTGAGTGTTGTATCGTGGTTGAATGGGGGTAAGGCAGGTGTTTGGGAATCACCGGAACGCCGGTTCGAGTCACCTCATTGTTCCAAAATGATTTTCTCATATTGGGGGCTGTATTATGGGTACCATACCCAAGCTGCCCCGTCGGGGGCTCGCTGATACTACCAAACACGTATAGACGTGCGTCAAATTATGTCAAGCGATCATATGAACGCTCTCGTCCATGGTTGACTCCGACATCATCCTGTAACTGTGGTTGCAGCTTAGCACTGATTAAAGATTATTCCTATTGAAAAACTGATATGATCAGTAAATAGATCTTTTTCTAGGGTCTGGTGTCAGATGAATTAATGAAGGATATAACAGCTGTTAGGTTCGAACCTGCGTCCGGGAGCATCCCAGACACTGCCTTAATCGACTAAGCTACGACAGGGTTAAAAGGGTTGAAACCCTTGTTAGGTTGTAGTTTATTAAGAACGTCAATATCCTTCCTAATGCACCCCTTACTCTTAGCTTAAAAGGGAAGGGTGAGAGAGAGTGAGAGACCGACTCACTGACTTTCAAACAACGTTCAGATTCCATTCAAACAGCAAAATTATTTTGTGTGCTGTCACTGATCCTCTTCCGAGATGCGATGCCTGAGCTCTTGACACAACAACAACAAACATGCAGCCTGTACAGTCACAATAGATACATTGTCACATCACCCAATTAAAAAAAAAAAAAGGTCCTTTCACTCCGGGGGTTACAAAGCCCTAACGAGGCTGCAGCAGCGATAACGAGCCGTTGTTTGCCAGGCGTCGAAACGAAAACTATATCAGAGTTCCTCACCCTCTTTGTAATGCTAAATCACACAACACACAAACACTTGCAATAGTGAGGAGGAGGTGTAGGCAGGCTGGAGGGAGGAGGAGGTAGGCAGGCTGGAGGGAGGAGGAGGTAGGCAGGCTGGAGGGAGGAGGAGGTAGGCAGGCTGGAGGGAGGAGGAGGTAGGCAGGCTGGAGGGAGGAGAAGGCAGGCAGGCTGGAGGGAGGAGGACCGGAGGTAAACAGGCCAGAGGGAGGGAGTGAAGGAGTGAGGAGGGAGGGAGGTAGACATATATAGAGAGGGAGGGGAGAGAGGGAGGAGATATAACAAGACATAAGTGCCAGCGATATATATATGTACATAAATCACACTATGATCTACTGACATTAGTGCCCCCTCCCCTCTCCCCCCCCTCCCCTCTCCCCCCCCCTCCCCTCTCCCCCCCCCCTCCCCTGCACGTCGACGCGACGCCAAGGGGTGACGCCGACGACAGAGGGTCGGACACCCTTGCCCAGATCAGCTGGAAGAGGGGAAACAAGGAGAGAGAGGGGTCCACAACCACCACCAGCACCTGCACCACCACCATAACTCAACACCACCTGCGACGCACGCCGGGACACCGTCCCATCGCCCCGACGGCCCCAACCCACACGTGTTAATGACCGGATTCTCGGTCTTATGTCGCGTGAAAGGAAGCGCTTTATTGCGTCTCCAACCCCCCCCCCCCCCCCACACACACACCACTCAGCTGGGTGGTGGGGGAGGAGGGGGAGGGGAGGCAAGGGCGTGATTTATCACACGATAAATAGAATAGTGGAATGAATTGGAATTACCACCGAGGGCACCAGCACTGTCCTCACGGGCTGAGGAGCAGAGAAAGAGAAAATGTTTTGTTGTTAAAGATTCAGCTACTCTGAACAAGTTCCAAGTAGCACGGGCTATGGTGACCCCGTAACTTACCTGGCACAGGAGCGGGGCAAGAAGCACGGGCTATGGTGAGCCTGAAATGTTTTGTATCCTCCTTGTGTTAAATATCCTTCACAGCCTTTAACACACCCGACCTGGTGTGAAGGGTGAAGTGTGGTATGCTAAAAAAAAGTTATGAGGCGTATATTTGTGGGTTTTAAAGATTGTAATTGTTGCGTAAACGTTATTAAATGTTATAGAATGCACAGCACTCGTTGGTATGGTAACTAGCATGAAGGGTTGTTTTGGGGTGGGGGTGGGGGGAGCTTCATGGGTTTGTATAATGGGTTTAATTGATCCCCCGGAACAGATGCACTGCTGGTGAGTACATCTTTCTCAGTCACTCCAGGGTGGGGGGGGGGGGGAGGGAAGGGGGGTACCTGAACCACTCATACTTGACGACAGTTATAGCTTGAAGCCCAAGTGTAATTATTAGATAATTGCGAATCTGTGAAATTATTTGTCTCTCATTTTAAGACAACAAGTGCAGCGTTTTGTAATTACTTTGAGCTTTGTTGTAAGTCCCTTCAGCCTGCAATGATCGCAGCGGCCTATATGGATTTGTGTTGTTAGTTTCCAGCGGGTTTTGGCACATTGGTTGGAACAGCCTCCAAGAGGAAAAAATCCAACACCTCAGAGATTCCCAACCATTCTACTCCAGATTCCCAGAGTAGATTCAGATTAGAGATTCCCAACCATTCTACTCCAGATTCCCAGAGTAGATTCAGATTAGAGATTCCCAACCATTCTACTCCAGATTCCCAGAGTAGATTCAGATTAGAGATTCCCAACCATTCTACTCCAAGTGAGACAAAATGTCCTACTACTAGTCTAACATAGTGAACACTCTTCTGACAGACACCTTTTTCCAACAGTCCGAAGATTAGACGAGTATTCCCCCGTTTTTTTTCATACTCCGCTGATGTTATCTTGTTTGCATGTGTCTCCTGTGATTGGCTTGGGCTGACCTCTACTCCCAGATCTTATTTCTTTTCTGACTCAAATATTTTCCTCAGCGTCATCGTGTATTCTTCCTCTCGTCTCCTCATCCTTGTCCCATAACTCATCACCTTGCATTTGGTTGGATTAACATCGAGTAGCCATTTCTCAGACCTGTTCTCTAGTTTGTACAAGGCCACCAGGTCCGCTCTTCAATTCTTTTATTAATTCACCAGTAGAGTGAATTCGACAGACGTGTAAATTGAGCAGAATTGACAAGATTATCCTTAATGTCATCATCAATACATAAACGGTAATCTTATCAAACAAGTGACTGTCAACTCCATCTTTCAATTGTCGCCAGACTAACGCGTCCCCTCACCCACGCACTCAGAGTACACTCACACCCACGCACCCAGAGTACACTCACACCCACGCACTCAGAGTACACTCACACCCACGCACTCAGAGTACACTCACACCCACGCACCCAGAGTACACTCACACCCACGCACTCAGAGTACACTCACACCCACGCACCCAGAGTACACTCACACCCACGCACTCAGAGTACACTCACACCCACGCACCCAGAGTACACTCACACCCACGCACTCAGAGTACACTCACACCCACGCACTCAGAGTACACTCACACCCACGCACTCAGAGTACACTCACACCCACGCACCCAGAGTACACTCACACCCACGCACCCAGAGTACACTCACACCCACGCACTCAGAGTACACTCACACCCACGCACCCAGAGTATACTCACACCCACGCACTCAGAGTACACTCACACCCACGCACTCAGAGTACACTCACACCCACGCACTTAGAGTACATGCACACCCAGGCACTCAGAGTACACTCACACACTCGCCAGTGTGAGGTAAATGATAGCTCAAGTGTGACACTCTAGGCCTGACAGAGCCAGCCTACAACCCTGTAGCGGATGACGGAGCCAGATAGGAAGCAGCGTCAAGAGTCAGCCTTCAACCCCAACTGTTGGTCTCGTCATGTGGCAGATAGTAACGAGCTCATTACCCATCCCGTTCTCTCACTTCGTCTAACGTGAATTTTATCGACGTCGATACGTAGATAACGTCCATATTACGGTGCTTTAATTTTTTGACTTATACGTCGGTTTCATAGCGGTTGTGGTTGCTTGTGTTAAACATATGGGGCCAGATTCACGAAAGCACTTACGCAAGCACTTACGAACCTGTACATCTTTTCTCAATCTTTGGCGGCTTGGTTTCCAATTATTAAACAGTTAATGAGCTCCGAAGCACCAGGAGACTGTTAATAACAATAACAACAGTTGATTGACAAGTGTTCATGCTTGTAAACTGTTTAATAAATGTAACTAAAGCCGTCAAAAATTGAAAAAAGATGTACAGGTTCGTAAGTGCTTGCGTAACTGCTTCGTGAATCTGGCCCATCTTCTATTAGGTGATAGGACGGTTTGTGCTTTTATTGGGCGAAGTCGATTGGTAGGACGAAAGATTGTGTTCTTATCGAGCATTGTTAGACCAAGCTTCAGCTCTTGGCCCCCCAGTCTTTCCAAGTGCCAGGCGTGGTAATTGCCATAACTTCCGACTCATTTATTTATTGCCCTGTCTGTTTCTTTTTTTTTTAAGACTTAGGATGAAAGCAGTCAGAATGAGGTAGTTTATTAGCAACAACCTGAACAACTCGTTACACTTGCTCCTGTGTTGAACACGTGCACAGCAGGAAGACCTGGTTACACTCTCAAGACATGAACTGAATCACCCAGAGCGTGCAGTTCAGTGGTAATATATACTGATAAGACACTGTGACAAAACAAATTAATGCCACTAGGCAAATTAACAGAACTAGGCAAATTAATGCCTATCTTGAGGTTATCTTGAGATGATTTCGGGGCTTTAGTGTCCCCGCGGCCCGGTCCTCGACCAGCCCTCCACCCCCAGGAAGCAGCCCGTGACAGCTGACTAACACCCAGGTACCTATTTTACTGATAGGTAACAGGGGCATAGGGTGAAAGAAACTCTGCCCATTGTTTCTCGCCGGCGCCCGGGATCGAACCCGGGACCACAGCATCACAAGTCCAGTGTGCTGTCCGCTCGGCCGACCGGCTCCATTCGATCCTAGTCGAATGCGACTAGGCATTAATCACATGCCTAGTCGCATTCCCTTGGTTGTGGAGAGCTGTGAATTTTGGACAAATTCCTTGGGTGATTTTGCGATATCGAGGACTCCTTAAGCATTTATACGTATCCCCCTTAACGAAACCTGTACATCTTATCTCGATAATTACGGTTTTGCTTACATTTATTAAACAGTTTACGTGCTTGCGAATTCCTCACCGCAAGTTTATTGTTATACACAACATCAGACTGCTGCTGCTGCTGCTGGGCTTCCAGACTGATTAACAGAGGTAAACAAAGCCTCCATGATTGAGGAAAAGATGTACAGGTTTCGCAAGTGCTTGAGGAGTCCTGTGGGGTGAGGCGACACACAGTATCAACCCCCGACACCAGCTCATATACCAACTCGTTCTCTTGCCACTCCGTAATAAATCCAGCCTTTCAAGCCCAGCCAGAGAACACACTTAAGCCCAGCAACCCGGCTATATAACCTATCGAGTCCGATGCAGAGAAAGCGGGAATTTTGTTGAGCCGTTACTTAATTGGTTGCATTTGCTACGTTGGTCACGATAACGTCAAAAACGCGACCTATTACTACGAGACGACAGCTGCCAGCCCGTCCTCCCAACTACCACAACGTTAAGGTACGTCATGGGGAACCAACGTACCAAATGCAACGTTCTATGTACAGTAGTAGCTCACAGAAATCCACGTTTTCTATGCATCGGTTGGTTAGGTTAGGTTAGGTGGGAGGTATGGGTTAGTGTGCGTTTCTGGTGAGGTTAGGACGGTGTATTTTGTCCGTTGTGGTTGCACGTGGTCCCAGGAGGTCTCTCCTGGGTGCACGTGGTCCTAGGAGCTCTCTCCTGGGCGCACGTGGTCCTAGGAGCTCTCTCCTGGGTGCACGTGGTCCTAGGAGCTCTCTCCTGGGTGCACGTGGTCCTAGGAGCTCTCTCCTGGGTGCACGTGGTCCTAGGAGCTCTCTCCTGGGTGCACGTGGTCCTAGGAGCTCTCTCCTGGGTCCACGAGGTGTTAGGAGCTCCTGGGTCCACGTGGTCCTAGGAGCTCTCTCCTGGGTCCACGTGGTCCTGGGAGCTCTCTCCTGGGTCCACGTGGTCCTGGGAGCTCTCTCCTGGGTCCACGTGGTCCTGGGAGCTCTCTCCATGGTGCACGTGATCCTGGGAGCTCTCTCCTGGGTCCACGTGGTCCTAGGAGCTCTCTTCTGGGTGCACGTGTTCCTAGGAGCTCTCTCCTGGGTGCACGTGGTCCTAGAAGCTCTCTCCTGGGTGCACGTGGTCCTAGGAGCTCTCTCCTGGGTGCACGTGGTCCTAGGAGCTCTCTCCTGGGGGCACGTCGTCCTAGGAGCTCTCTCCTGGGTGCACGTGGTCCTAGGAGCTCTCTCCTGGGTGCACGTGGTCCTAGGAGCTCTCTCCTGGGTGCACGTGGTCCTAGGAGCTCTCTCCTGGGTCCACGTGGTCCTGGGAGCTCTCTCCTGGGTCCACGTGGTCCTGGGAGCTCTCTCCATGGTGCACGTGATCCTGGGAGCTCTCTCCTGGGTCCACGTGGTCCTAGGAGCTCTCTTCTGGGTGCACGTGTTCCTAGGAGCTCTCTCCTGGGTGCACGTGGTCCTAGGAGCTCTCTCCTGGGTGCACGTGGTCCTAGGAGCTCTCTCCTGGGTGCACGTGGTCCTAGGAGCTCTCTCCTCTGTCCACGTGGTCCTAGGAGCTCTCTCCTGGGTGCACGTGGTCCTAGGAGCTCTCTCCTGGGTGCACGTGGTCCTAGGAGCTCTCTCCTGGGTGCACGTGGTCCTAGGAGCTCTCTCCTGGGTGCACGTGGTCCTAGGAGCTCTCTCCTGGGTCCACGTGGTCCTAGGAGCTCTCTCCTGGGTGCACGTGGTCCTAGGAGCTCTCTCCTGGGTCCACGTGGTGCTAGGAGCTCCTGGGTCCACGTGGTCCTAGGAGCTCTCTCCTGGGTCCACGTGGTCCTAGGAGCTCTCTCCTGGGTCCACGTGGTCCTAGGAGCTCTCTCCTGGGTGCACGTGGTCCTGGGAGCTCTCTCCTCTGTCCACGTGGTCCTAGGAGCTCTCTCCTGGGTGCACGTGGTCCTAGGAGCTCTCTCCTGGGTGCACGTGGTCCTGGGAGCTCTCTCCTCTGTCCACGTGGTCCTAGGAGCTCTCTCCTGGGTGCACGTGGTCCTAGGAGCTCTCTCCTGGGTCCACGTGGTCCTAGGAGCTCTCTCCTGGGTGCACGTGGTCCTAGGAGCTCTCTCCTGGGTCCACGTGGTCCTAGGAGCTCTCTCTTGGGTGCACGTGGTCCTGGGAGCTCTCTCCTCTGTCCACGTGGTCCTAGGAGCTCTCTCCTGGGTGCACGTGGTCCTAGGAGCTCTCTCCTGGGTCCACGTGAAACATTAACAAATAAACCACATTAAAACAAGAGTAAGTTTTACATCAGTCTGCCACCCAACCGGGAAAATAATTTAATAATTAATAAAAACACAATCAACAAACTATTAAAAAATAATGACTAAATAAACGAGTATTTACCGCGAAAATAATTAGGTAATTTTTTTTTTTTGTTATCTAAATAACTAATGAAGATTTCCGCCCGAAACGAATTTTTTTGTGTGTGTGTGTTTTCTGGTGTGAATTTTAGAGCGGCGTTCTTTCGTGAGAACGTGATCAGTTTTGCGGGTAAAAAAGTTCACTAACGAAAGTCACGTCCGCGATGACTCACTCACGCACGGACAGACAGACAGAGGCAGATTGCTACTCCAGATTGTCCTCTTGGGCCTCGTTAGTCCAGATGCATTATTGCGGTGGTTGAAATGATAAGGTTATTGGCTGTTTGGCGAGGTGATAAGATCTGAGACGCCTTCGGTGTTGGTGGGGGGGGGGGGGTTGGCTCTGAGGCTCGTTCAGGTGGCTCTGAGGTTCGTTCCTGGGAGCCTTGGGCTGAGGGTATAGGCTCTGAGACTCTTTCCTAGGAGCCCTGGACCGAGGGTAGGCTCTGAGGCTCGTTCCTTGGAGCCTTGGGCCGAGGGTAGGCTCTCAGGCTCGTTCCTGGGAGCCCTGGGCCGAGGGTAGGCTCTGAGGTTCGTTCCTGGGAGCCCTGGGCCGAGGGTAGGCTCTGAGGTTCGTTCCTGGGAGCCTTGGGCCGAGGGTAGGCTCTGAGGCTCGTTCCTGGGAGCCTTGGGCCGAGGGTAGGCTCTGAGGCTCGTTCCTGAGAGCCCTGAGCCGAGGGTAGGCTCTGAGGTTCGTTCCTGGGAGCCCAGGGCCGAGGGTATAGGCTCTGAGGCTGGTTCAGGTGGCCGAGGGTATAGGCTCTGAGGCTCGTTCAGGTGACAGTGTGGAGGATGGCGAGTTTCAGAAATATTATGAAATTGACGGTATATATATATAATATATATATATATATATATATATATATATATATATATATATATAATATATATATATATATATATATATATATATATATATATATATATGGCAGCCAGGTGCCCCATTTTTGGTGGCAGACTCGGCCCCCGCGTGGCCCGCGTGTCAGCTTAAGTCAACACGTTGTTGTGTGTTGATAATTGTCTTGCGAATGTGACGTTGTTCATAATACAGTATGAACAGGAGGAAAACATGGTGGGGGGGAGGGGAGGAGGAGACTTGTAACATATGTGGTCTTTTTTTCCTGTCTGGGATGTGGTATATATATATAGCTCTTTTATCTCTAATATTTGGAGTATTATGTTTTAGCTGGCAGCTGTTCCTTAGCTTTGTTCTACATTAACTATTTCCACACATATGTTGCTTTGTTACATTGGCTAATTGTTCGAAGTGGTTTCTCATCAATGGCGCGCTGGATAGTGGTCAGGAGGGACGTTGGTTGGGACTCACCAGGGGAGGACCCAAGGGTACGGGGGTGATTTAGGATTGGGGAGGGAGTGATTGATGAGATTGATGAGGATTAAGCCACCCAAAAGGTGGCACGGGCATGAATAGCCCGTAAGTGGTGACCCTTTTGAGCCATTTACCAGTATCAATAGATGGTACTGGAGATCTGTGGAGGTGCGACTGCACCCTGCGTGACGGGTGATGTCTCCCGTCGGAGGGAGTGGTAGAGGCGGACTCTACATAGACCTCCACCTGCTTCCTCACACCATTACGGGCTATTCATGCCCGTGCTACCTCTTGGGTGGCTTAATTTTCATCAATCAATCAATCCTTACACCTCCACCCATGCCCCAGTGCGGGCACGAGATGGAGGTGTGAGGAGAAGCTGTATACATGTGGGATATAGTGGGAGTTATGACTGCAGGCAGACTGTCCGCCTTGCTGACACGACGCATGCACGTTGGCATGTCTTTGTAAAGCTTTTTTTTCGTGCATTTCCATAAATGAATACTTTGGAGCATTATTATATTTACACTCCGTTGTTTATGTTCATATTTTTTTTCACTGTCTGTAGCTTTTACGTGTTGGGTTTCTTTTAAGGTGTTTTGGTTAGAGTTTCAGCTTTTAGTTGTTCCTCTCGTTGTGTCGGGAGGTACTGTTAGCTGGGTGCTCCTGTGGTGCTTATCCACTTGTACTTACTCGCTTACACTCGCTTACACTCACTTGTACTGTACTTCTCTCACTCGCTTCCACTCGCTTCCACTCACTTGTACTGTACTTCCCTTACTCGCTTCCACTCACTTCCACTCACTTGCACTGTACTTCCCTTACTCGCTTCCACTCGCTTCCACTCACTTGTACTGTACTTCTCTCACTCGCTTCCACTTCACTCCCTCTCGGCTCGTATTTACTTCCTCTCACACGCCGGTTCAGTTACATCAGTTTGGTATCCTGTAGTTAACAATGTTATTGGCATTAAGAGAAACGGTTCATTGCATAAGATTATTGTCACGACAACTGACCCACACACTCAGGAATCTCAGGAATCCTGTACACCAGTTGATTGACAGTTGAGAGGCGGGACCAAAGAGCCAGAGCTCAACCCCCGCAAGCACAATTAGGTAAGTACACACTGCATGGACTTTTTGTTAAAGGTTTTGAGGAAACAGTCAGAGCTGTTCAGAACAGATCTCAACATCTCTAAAAAAAAATTTGGAAGGACAATTATAGTTCAAAAGAATTAGCCCAAAACTGTAATAAGTGGCTGTTATCTCATCACCAGTTATTGTTATAGATTCAGCTACTCGGAACAGGTTCCAAGTAGCACGGGCTATGGTGAGCCCGTAGTGGACTTACCTGGCACAGGAGCGGTGCTCCTGGCACATTAAAACTCTTCATCACCAGAAGATTGACTTTATATATAGTGTCTTTCTACTCATGAGAGGTTTCCTCCGCGAGACACCGCAGGTCACGTGATACATTTCGATCACCCCCCCCCCCCCGGCCTTCACTGCTTCTCAAAACAAACGTATCAGACAGCAGGCCTGAGGAGCCCAGGGGGACGCGGGTTCGATCCTATCTTACGGCTTCAATATTTTCTCACACGTTACGGCGTTCAGTGGCTTGCTTTCAAAGCACACTTAAGGCACCATCTGAGAGATCTGACATCCTGGGGGGGGGGGGCTGTTAGTTACCACACTGTTTACCCGCTGAAGCCGCTCACTGAACGGAATCAAGAGTGTGCCCACACCGACTACCCACATCTCGACATCCGCTCCAGGCACCAGCTTGATGGACTGTGGCCCAACAGTGCTTGAAGGCATGTTTACAGTCCCGCCATCTATGTCAATAAGATGAGTTGATTTCATGAAGTGGTGTACAGTAGAGAGTGTGAGAGGGAGACCGTGAACTTTCCTCGCAGTTGCCAACGAGGTCCCTTAGGCAATGCTCAGTTGGTGACCAGTTCATGTAACTAATGCCTTAGGACTTTAAATTAGACTTTTGCAAAGGACTGGAAGGTTGTGTGGTTGTGAGAGCCTTCACAACTGATATATACCAGGCGAGGTGTCAGCCGAACACCTTGTTGGATTACTGCTCCCACACTACACCTCTTGCTCCCACACTACACCTCTTGCTCCCACACTACACCTCTTGCTCCCACACTACACCTCTTGCTCCCACACTACACCTCTTGCTCCCACACTACACCTCTTGCTCCCACACTACACCTCTTGCTCCCACACAATCGGGTATAAAAGACACATTATTGCACATCCCGCAATAACTGATTATCTTCCTGAAAACGAGTCATTTAGTCGTGGTGCTGTAATTTGACGGGTCGTGCCCAAACTGGACGACCCCACGTCCACTGTGGTCGTCCCCAGTGGACTTAGAACCCTCCCTCTCTCACTTTTGGCGTCGTATACCCCTTCTTTTCCGCACTGTAGCCTGCCTGTAGCCTGTCTGTACTGGCCTGTAAGCCTCACCCACCATGTTGTTATTCAGTCTATACACCCATCTCTTTATTATCTGTTATATTTGTTCATATTTATCATATTTTAATGAGTATTGTCTATATTATTACCATTTTCTACTATTTGATACTCTGTGCATTATTCATTTTGTTCTATGACATGAGGGGTACCCTGCCTTGCCCGGGACTCCCCCTCTCCCCCCTTTCTCCCTCCCCTCTCCCCTCCTTCTCTTCATCCCCTCCTCCCTTCTTCCCCCCTCCCTTCTTTCCCTTCCTCTCTCCCTTTCTCAATCCTAGCTGCTCCCCGGGTCTCTTCCACCCCTTTTCACCCTTTCCCTCTCTTCACCCCAATCTCCCCCTTCTTCCCCTCGTTACCCTCCCCATTGGTCACCCAATCCGTCCCTTAGAACTAGTGGCTAAGGAAAATCATTAAGAACGATGACGAAGATTCGAACCTATATATATATATATATATATATATATATATATATATATATATATATATATATATATATATATATATATATATATATATATATATATATATATCCAACGACAGTTGCATTATACATCCAATGACAAGTCTTTCATCCACAGACAGATGTATTATACATTTACTAACAGTTATATCATACATATACTAACCGTTGTATTATGTATTATACACCACTAGTAGTTGCATTATGTATTCACTGATGCTTTTATGTAATTATAATAATTATTATTATTATTATTATTAATTATTATTTGTTATTTGTTATTGTCAATAAACACGTGTTTATATTGCCACGTGTTGGCAACTCCTGCCCTTCGTCCATAAGTATATGTCAACTTTATATGTTTTTTGTTCTTTTTTTCGTTCATATGGTTGACATTTTTGTTACTTTTTATGTTTTGCATTAAAAATCCATCATTGCCCTACCGTGGCTGATTCCTGGAGTCAATGCCCCAGGGGCCCTGTCTCTGACACGTGCCTGTCAGGGAGAACAGGAGAATGTGCAGGGCTGGGGGACAGGCAGGAGCGGGGGGGACAGACAGGGACGAGGGGGGGATACACAGGCAAGAGTGGACAGTACGTACCATACCTCCAAATATTCACGAAAGCTTTAAACGACTAACAAGTAGGAGGTTTATTTTTTTGTCTCGAAATAAAACAACATTTAAGACCATTTTTTTTTTGTTAAATTCGTGGACTTCAACGCACTTTAATTCTCTCTCTCTCTCTTTCTCTGTCTCTCTGTCTGTCTGTCTGTCTGTCTCTCTCTCTCTCTCTCTCTCTCTCTCTCTCTCTCTCTCTCTCTCTCTCTCTCTCTCTCTCTCTCTCTCTCTCTCTCTCTCTCTCTCTCTCTCTCTCTCTCTCTCTCTCTCTCTCTCTCTCTCTCTCTCTCTCTCTCTCTCTCTCTCTCTCTCTCTCTCTCTCTCTCTCTCTCTCTCTCTCTCTCTCTGCGCTACTTGACCCCAAACCTCCTCCTCTCTCATTATTTTTGTGTAGGGCTCAACAAGACCTCTGAGAGCGCTGGTGCCTAGACCAAAATAACATCATTATAATTGGTGACTTTACGAGGCAACAAATGAGTGCGGGAACTAGGGTCGGGGGGGGGGGGGGGTAGAGGAGGGGGGAGGGGGGGCGCTGCCTCTTTAATTTTCTTTTGTTTAACGTTTAAATCATTTCACTTTGAATATTAACTTGGGTATATCTGCGTCCGGCTACAAGGGGGGGGGGGGGGGGGGGGGGGAAATATGTATATGGTTTTGAGATTAATTAAATTTCACGTTCGTAGTCTCTTCTCTTTTCTCTCTCTCTCTCTCTCTCTCTCTCTCTCTCTCTCTCTCTCTCTCTCTCTCTCTCTCTCTCTCTCTCTCTCTCTCTCTCTCTCTCTCTCTCTCTCTATTTTCTTTGTCAGTTTGGCTCCGTAACTGAATAAATACGGTGCAATTTATTTATATATATTTATATATCAACCAGTTATCAATCAGATGAAAATCAGTGAAAAGGGGAATCAGGATCCTCCTCCCTCTCCCCCTCCTCCCCCCTGCCCCAGAGCGTCCCTGACTCAGGTTTTGATCCTCTTCGATCCTCTATTGGCTCAATCAGTGCCTGAGCCGCTGCCATCGCTAATGATGCCACTTCCATCCGCTTCCCCCCCCTCCCCCTTGCCCCCCCGTCCCCCAGCCGCTAGGGGGGAGGCCCCCCCCCCCCCCCGGCGTCGCTCGGGTCGCCCCTGCGCATCGTTCACCCAGGCCTGGTGAGCCTCACCGCTACCAGCCCCCCGGCACGAAAACTGGGGTGAAATCGTCCGATACTACCAGCACCAGGACGATAACAAGTGGAAAATCCTACTCTCAGTTCCCCCTTCCCCCCTCCCCCAACAAAAATTTCCCCTTCTCTTGCTTCGTGTCCCCCTCTTGCCTTCCCTCTCTCTCCTCTCCCTTCCCCCCCCCCTCCCATTCTCCCCTCTCTTACACTGCTACTCTCCCTCCATCCCCCCCACCTTCCACTTTCCCCTCTCATTAGACGAGAAAGCGGCACCAGTGCCAGGTTCGTCCCTCTCTGGGTTGGGCCGTGAGGTGAGGGGGAGAGGGGAGAGGGATGAGGGGAAAGAGAGGGGTGAGGAGGTACGCGAAGGGGGAAAGCGACCAAAGAAAAGAACAGGCATGAAGAGAGAAGGGGACTGGAAAGGGGAAGGCAGAGTAAGGGGAGAAAGACATAAAAAGAAGAGCAGTGAAGAGAGAGAGAGAGAGAGAGAGAGAGAGAGAGAGAGAGAGAGAGAGAGAGAGAGAGAGAGAGAGAGAGAGAGAGAGAGAGAGAGAGAGTAAATTACTAAAAAAAACGAAACAGAAAACCAGAGAAAGATGTACAATATGAAATGGAAAGCAGAAGGATGATTAAAAAAAACTAAAAAAAAAAATAACGAAAGGGCAAAGATGGTGAGAGAGAGGAAGGAAACGAATAAGAGATGAGAACAAAGGTAAAAGAACAAATGAAGGAGCGAAAAAGGACGTACAAAATATTGCGTGATGAAAGTGGGGGGACGAGAAATTGGATAGAAATGTCGGCCCTTTAACGTAAGGGAGAGAACATGGATATTTTGGACTAACGAATGAAGGGAGTGAGAACAAGGATAACAAAAATAGTAGTAGACGTAGATTTAATAAAGAGCGATATATATATATATATATATATATATATATATATATATATATATATATATATATATATATATATATATATATATATATATATATATATAAAATATAATATAATATGGTGTTGACAGTCTTCAGTCGCTGTCAGTCGCCTGGATGTACTCACCTGAATGTACTCACCTGAATGTATATAGTCATTTACACATAGAGTATGTAGGGTATCCAGTCATCGCTGTCAGAACTCCCCGGTAACCAGTCATCGCTGACAGAACTCCCCGGTATCCAGTCATCGCTGACAGAACTCCCCGGTTTCCAGTCATCGCTGACAGAACGCCCCGGTATCCAGTCATCGCTGACAGAACTCCCCGGTATCCAGTCATCGCTGACAGAACGCCCCGGTATCCAGTCATCGCTGACAGAACTCCCCGGTAACCAGTCACTCGTGACTGAACGCCCCGGTATCCAGTCATCGCTGACAGAACCCCCCGGTATCCAGTCATCGCTGACAGAACTCCCCGGTATCCAGTCATCGCTGACAGAACTCTCCGGTAACCAGTCACTCGTGACTGAACGCCCCGGTATCCAGTCATCGCTGACAGAACCCCCGGTAACCAGTCATCGCTGTCAGAACCCCCCCGGTAACCAGTCACTCGTGACTGAACGCCCCGGTATCCACCCATCGCTGACTGAACGCCCCGGTAACCAGTCACTCGTGACTGGAGAGTGATCGGAAGCAACAATTTAACGGCGACTTACCCACAGAGGGGAAACCCGGAAATTCTGATCTGATCACTGAGGGGAAGAGGAGGCAGCGTTGCCATCTCCCCTCCCTAAGGCAACGTTACCCAGATAAACGTGGCTACCTTCCTTCATGGCGCCTAACACGCCCAGTTTACCTCAGTTTACCTTAATAGTAAATTGATATCTTTGTCGCCATACAGCCGGTCCTCCGAAGACTTACCCAAGGTCAAGAAACTGTCGTGCCTCTTATGGTGATAAGGGCGCTTATCCTTATCTATCAGAGGACCCAAAACAGAAAACGGGGTAGTACGTCACTTTTTCGCGAGTCGCTTATATTTTCTAGTACGACTAATTTTTTCGCCTCTTGGTTAGAGTGTACGTCAAAATGCGACGTTCTATTAGGAGGTCGCGTTTGTGTGTCATAATAGATTAGTTGCAGTGTCTCCCAATATTGCTGCTGTTGTTGTTGTTAAAGATTCGCTACCTGGAACTAAAAGATCCAAGTAGCACGGGCTATGGTGAGCCCGTAGTGGAGTACCAACATTGCTGAATATTTGTTCTTCTCGGCAAAAGGATTAGTAGAGGAGTTCATTATAATTAGTTGCAGTGTCGACCTTAAGTTTCTGAAGTCTCTCTTATTAATTTATAACTCACTGGTTACTCAGTGGTACTCAATTGGAACTCATTTGGTTACTCAGTGGTACTCATTTCCCCATATATCATACTTCAGTGGTTCCCGACTCACAATAAATGGCAAGGTCTCATCTGCAAGTCACTTAAAAAAAAAATCCTATTTCTTACACTTGCACTGGGGGCCTGACAGCTGAGTGGACCGCGCTTCGGATTCGTAGTCCTGATGATCCAGGTTCGATCCCCGGTAAAGGCGGAAATAAATGGGCAGAGTTTCTTTCACCCTGGTGTCACCTAGCAGTAAATAGGTACCTGGGAGTTAGACAGCTGCTACGGGCTGCTTCCTGGGGTATGTGTAACAAAAAGGACCCTGGCTGGCTGGACCTTGGCCCTCCTGTGCCTCCGGTCCGGTCCGCGGTGTGCCTGGCCTGAGGGGTAACGAACCCTGGCTTGGAGGAGCATGTCGGGTGGCCTCACCAAGAGCCAAGACGGTACCAACAATTTTAGCAACAATAGCACACGAGAGAAGCGAGGCTGTCGTGACTGGGGCGGCTCAGTGCTAGTGGGCAGCTCTGTCAGTTATCTCCCCCAGTCTCCCCCTGTCAGTTACCTCCACCAGTCAACCTCCAGTTAACTGGTTACCTCCACCAGTCACCTCAAATGCTATACTAGTTTGAGAAATATTAACGCAAAAACAATATTTTCTTTTGTGACCTGTTTGAAAACAAACTTAAGTTTGCATATGAATATATAAATGTGTGTAAATCACGAAAATAAACACGTGATTAAAAATGTGACAGTGTCAGACCACGGAGGAAAATTGAAACAGGAATTTCCTTAAGTACTTTCGTATATTAATACATCTTCAGAAGGGTTACGTATATATATATATGTGTGTGTGTGTACTCACCTATATGTACTCACCTATATGTGCTTGCAGGATCGAGCATTGACTCTTGGATCCCGCCTTTCTAGCTATCGGTTGTTTACAGCAATGACTCCTGTCCCATTTCCCTATCATACCTAGTTTTAAAAGTATGAATAGTATTTGCTTCCACAACCTGTTCCCCAAGTGCATTCCATTTTTCTACTACTCTCACGCTAAAAGAAAACTTCCTAACATCTCTGTGACTCATCTGAGTTTCCAGTTTCCACCCATGTCCCCTCGTTCTGTTATTATTACGTGTGAACATTTGATCTATTTCCACTTTGTCAATTCCCCTGAGTATTTTATATGTCCCTATCATATCTCCTCTCTCCCTTCTTTTCTCTAGTGTCGTAAGGTTCAGTTCCTTCAGCCGCTCTTCATATCCCATCCCTCGTAGCTCTGGGACAAGCCTCGTCGCAAACCTCTGAACCTTCTCCAGTTTCTTTATGTGTTTCTTCAGGTGGGGGCTCCATGATGGCGCGGCATACTCTAAGACGGGTCTCACGTAGGCAGTGTAAAGCGCCCTAAAAGCTTCCTCATTTAGGTTTCTGAATGAAGTTCTAATTTTCGCCAGTGTAGAGTACGCTGCTGTCGTTATCCTATTTATATGTGCCTCAGGAGTTAGATTAGGTGTCACATCCACTCCCAGGTCTCTTTCTCGAATCGTTACAGGTAGGCTGTTCCCCTTCATTGTGTACTGTCCCTTTGGTCTCCTGTCACCTGATCCCATTTCCATAACTTTACATTTACTGGTGTTAAACTCCAGTAGCCATTTCTCTGACCATCTCTGCAGCCTGTTTAAGTCCTCTTGGAGGATCCTACAATCCTCGTCTGTCACAACTCTTCTCATTAATTTTGCGTCATCTGCAAACATCGACATGTATGATTCCACTCCTGTAAACATATCATTTACGTAAATTAGAAAGAGGATTGGTCCCAGCACCGATCCTTGAGGTACTCCACTTGTTACTGTTCGCCAGTCCGACTTTTCGCCCCTTACCATTACCCTCTGGCTCCTTCCTGTTAGGTAGTTCTTCACCCATACTAGGGCCTTTCCGCTTACTCCTGCCTGCCTCTCAAGTTTGTATAGCAGTCTCATGTGCGGTACCGTATCAAAGGCCTTTTGGCAGTCAAGAAATATGCAGTCTGCCCAGCCTTCTCTGTCCTGCCTTATCCTTGTTACTTTATCATAGAATTCTAAAAGGTTTGTTAGGCATGATTTCCCTGTCCAGAACCCATGTTGGTGCTTGTTTACAAACCCAATGCTCTCCAGGTGCTCAACAAGTCTTAGCCTAATTATTCTTTCAAGTATTTTGCAGGGGATGCTTGTCAGTGATACGGGTCTGTAGTTAAGTGCCTCCTCCCTATCCCCCTTTTTGAAAATCGGTACGACATTTGCCTCCTTCCAGCAACTGGGCAATTCTCCCGACATAAGTGACTCATTGAAGATCATTGCCAGAGGCACGCTGAGAGCCTGCGCTGCCTCTTTAAGTATCCACGGTGATACTTTGTCTGGTCCAACAGCTTTATTTGCATCCAGTGTTGTCAACTGTTTCATTACATCCTCTGCTGTCACCTCTATATCTGATAGTCTTTCATCTTGGGTAATCTCTTCTAACAATGGGAGCTGCTCAGGCTCGGTAGTGAACACTCCATGGAATTTTGCATTCAGTACCTCGCAGATTTCCTTGTCGCTTTCTGTATATGCCCCTTCTGTTTTCCTCAGTCTTGTCACTTGGTCATTTACCGACATCTTCCTTCTTATATGGCTATGTAGTAATTTTGGTTGCTTTTTCGCTTTGACTGCAATATCGTTCTCATAATTTCTTTCCGACATTCGTCTTATGTTAATGTAATCATTCCTAGCTCTGTTATATCTAATCCTGTTGTCCTCTGTCCTTTGCCTTCTGTACTTCCTCCACTCCCTCCTGCTTCTCACCTTTGCTTCCTGACACTGTCTATTAAACCATGGGTTATTATATTCCCTCCTGCTTTTTTCCTTTATTGTTGGAATAAATCTATCTTCAGCCTCCTTGCATTTCAATATGACTTGGTTCATCATACCTTGCACTGTTTTTCCTCTAAGTTCTTCCTCCCACTGCACTTCTCCCAGGTAGTCCCTTATCCTTCTGTAGTCCCCTTTTCTGTAATCAAGTCTCCTTTCCCGGACCTCTTGTCCTTTGGTCACAATTTTAAGCTCCATCATGTAGTCAAAGGCTAGGACACAATGGTCACTAGCTCCTAGTGGTATTTCATGTTCCAACTGCTCGATGTCTTCTACATTCTGAGTGATAATGAGATCTAATAGGCTGGGCGTATCCCCTCCTCTTTCCCTAGTATCTTCTTTCACATGCTGTGTTAGGAAATTCCTGTCAATAACGTCTACCAGCTTCGCTCCCCAGGTCTCCTCCCCGCCATGGGGATTCCTCGTTTCCCAATCTATCTCTCCGTGATTTAGGTCCCCCATGACCAGCAGCTTCGCTCTCATTCTATGCGCTAAAGTTGCTGCCCTCTGCAGTTCATCCATACATGTCTTGTTGCTGTCCTCGTACTCCTGCCTGGGCCTTCTACTGTTTGGTGGGGGATTGTAGAGTATCAAGATTACAATCTTCTTCCCATCCACTGTCAGAGTTCCATGTATGAAGCTTGTGCTTTCATTGGTACCCGGATTTTCCAGCTCATCAAACTTCCATTTCCGCTTTATTAGTAGTGCCACTCCTCCTCCCTGTCTCTGTGTCCTTTCTTTTCTTATCACCTGGTACCCCTCTGGAAAGATTGCATCCGAGATCATGCCATTTATTTTAGTTTCCACTATTGCCACTATGTCTGGGTCTGCCTCACTAACTCTTTCTTTTATCTCTTCTGCTTTATTGGCTACCCCATCAGCATTGGTGTACCAAACCTTGAGACTCTTCTTGGAAACTCGGGTGTCAGAGTTCCCCCTTTCACCAGGGGTCTGGGGGGAACTGGGGGGTGTCTGGGGGGCAAGTGGGGGCTGTGGGGGTGAGTGGGGGGTGCTAGGGGGGTGCCTGGGAGTGCCTGGTAGGCGAATGGGGTCTGGGCATCTAAGGGGGTAGGAAGGGCATAATGGGTCTGAAAGTTAGGGGTCTGAATAGCATAGGGGGGGTTGAGAAATAGAGTGAGACTGAGAGTCAGATAGAGGTTGAGAGGTTGGGGGGAAGAGGGCTACTGAGGGTGGAGAGTTGAGATGAGAATGGAGCATGGGTGCTGGGAGTGGAAGAGAGGGTATATTAGTTAGGGGGGAATCGGGGGTAGGTGGGGGTTTTGGGGTAGAAGAGGGGAAGAGGGAGATGGGGGAAGGTGTTAGGGGGTCACAAGGTGAGGGGGTTAAATGTGGGCTGGAGGTGCATAGGAGGGGTGAGGGTTGGGTGGGGTTTGGGGGTGAGTGGAAGAGGGGTGCAGTGGAAGCTGGGATGGAGTAGATGGAATTGAAGTCAATGGGGTAGAAGGGGCAGGGGAGTGGGAAGGGGTATTTGGGGAGGGGGGATGGGAAGGTGGGTTTGGGGAGGGCATTGCTTGACCCACTGGGGTCGCTGACAAGTGTGATGTAACAGGGGCAGGGGAATCGTTGTGGAGGTGCAAATGTGGAAGGGACAGGGGGGTTTTGGGAGGCTGAGGCAGGGGGGATGTATAGGAGGGCTGAGTTGGGGAGGATGCGACCTGGGAGATGACCTGGGAGGTGACCTGGGAGGTGACCTGGGATGTGACCTGGGAGGTGAGACTACCTGAGACGCTAGTACGTTGTCGTTGTTGCCATCTATTTTTGTGGGCTGTTTGCTCATCTTTCGTCATAAACCTCTCTATAAACACATTGTAATGGGTTTCACTTCCTCTGAGTAAATGCTTGCTCCTCATTATGTACTCCACTGCCTCCTCATTGGAGAATTGCACCAGAACAGGTCTATTCTTGGTACAATTGTAGGGTCCAACCCGTCGATTGATATCCACCTCGCGTTCTGCCATCTCTGCTCCAATACACCTCAATATCTCGTGCAATTCGTATTTTTCTGTTTCTATTCTCTCTTGTCTAGTTGGTGCCCTAGATTCGAATAATCCATGTATTATAATAGACCGTCTCCTCAGTAATTCATTGTCATGCTGGTAGCCTGTCCCCTGGGGATTCCCCATCCCAACCGCAGTCACTAACCCATCTCCCACTAATCCTCTATCCTTAGCCATGCTGCTAAACCTTCCTAATTCGTTTGTGATACGAGCACATTCCCTCTCCCAGTCCTCTCTTCCCTTCCTAATCTCTTCCTGAACATAGAGCATAAGTTCTTGTTTCTGCCTCTCTACCGCATCCTGTATTTGCTGAAATACCTCACTTTTAATCCCCTGGATTAGATCCTCCAACCAATCACTCCTTCTCTCTACAAATTTCCCTATTAATTTGTCTATAAATCTGTCCTCCTCCTCATCCCTGCTGGTGATTGACCTTGAACCCCTTCTAGTCATTGCAGTAACAATCTAGCCAAAAAGGCGCTCCTCAATACCTTGCACAATCTGCTAACACAATAGGTGAGTGAATCTCCAATCGTCGTCCCACGTGGTGGTATAAGGGTTGCTGCCGAGGTGAGGTCACGCGGTCAGAGGTCGGTGAGGTCTGGTTTCACACTGCACAGTATTTCCTCAACTATTTTGAATTACGCTAATTAAACTGTTTTTCTTCACTACCTTATGGCTCTGGTCAAAACCCAAGGTTTTTTCATTCACTTGTACATTCACTTATAGTCTTTTTCACTTCGAAGTTGCCTGATTACCCCTCCCACTCCACTAGTGATCCAGGAGCTCCCAACCCACGTCCACCCAACACGATGGTCACAAGACAAGTGACCATCGTGTGTGTGTGTGTGTGTGTGTGTGTGTGTGTGTGTGTGTGTGTGTGTGTGTGTGTGTGTGTGTGTGTGTGTGTGTTGGCAGAGAAGAGCTGTGGTTCTTGTTTCTTATCATGATTAATTGTGATATTATATATGGAGTTAGTGCCAACCATCACCCAATCATCTAAGCCACTTCACATGACCAACTGTTCTGGCGCTAAATAAGTCATTCCTCACATCCCTTGTGGCTGCTGCTTCCCAAACATGTTCTCTCGTTCCATTGTAATGCTTTGTATCGAGTTTATTGTTGTTGTTGTTATAGATTCAGCTACTCGGAACAAGTTCCAAGTAGCACGGGCTATGGTGAGCCCGTAACTTATCTGGCACAGGAGCGGGGCAAGTAGCACGGGCTATGGTGAGCCCGTAACTTATCTGGCACAGGAGCGGGGCAAGTAGCACGGGCTATGGTGAGCCCGTAACTTACCTGGCACAGGAGCGGGGCAAGTAGCACGGGCTATGGTGAGCCCGTAACTTACCTGGCACAGGAGCGGGGCAAGTAGCACGGGCTATGGTGAGCCCGTAACTTACCTGGCACAGGAGCGGGGCAAGTAGCACGGGCTATGGTGAGCCCGTAACTTACCTGGCACAGGAGCGGGGCAAGTAGCACGGGCTATGGTGAGCCCGTAGTGGACTTACCTGGCACAGGAGCGGGGCTGTAACTGATACCATCAGCTCTGAAAGCTTCCTTATCCAGGCTTCTGAAGGATATTCGAATGTTAGCTGTCTGTACGCCTCTGGTGTTAAGATAGGGATTATCTTTACTCCTTCATCATCAAGATAAAAGAGATATATCTTTTTAAAAGAGGGCTCTGTGTTGCTTTTGATACTGCTTTTGATTCGACAAGCAAACTTTTGGACTGGGAGATGTTCTCTGGTATATTGCCCGACGCTTTGGTGTGGAAAATAAGACCAGCTTGGAGAGATAATCTGAGGTGGACTTACATACCAGGGGCCAGATTCACGAAGTAGTTACGCCAAGCACTTACGAACACGTACATCTTTTCTCAATCTTTGGCGGTTTCGTTTACAATTATTAGACAGTTAATTAGTTCCGAAACACCAGGAGGCTGTTCATAACAATAACAACAATTGATTGGGAAGTTTTCATGCTTGTAAACTGTTTAATACATGTAACCAAAGCTGTCAAAGATTGAGAAAAGATGTACAGGTTCGTAAGTACTTGATTAACTGCTTCGTGAATCTGGCCCCAATTGACTTGAATTAGTTCATGATAACTGGTCGAACAATTGACAAATCGACATAATGACTATTGTAGCGAGGACATGGGCGCTGAAGAAAATAAAATACTCTTCATCATTCTCAAACTAACTGCTTAGTAATCTGAAGCAAAAAAAATAAAGGTTTTCAATCAACATGATTTAATTACCATTTAATTTTTCCCATTCTCTTCTTGGTATTCGCTCCCATCCCCACCTGCACTCTTTTCCTTGTCTCCTAAACCTTCCTCCTTCCTTCCTTATACCTCCCTCTCTCCGTCCCTCCCTCCCTATACCTCCCTCTCTCCCTCCCTCCCTCCCTCCAACACTCCTCCTATCTCTCCACCTCACATATTCTCTCGGTCACATAATCCGTTCACTCGGACTTAAGAACCAGCGCCTCCCCCCTCAACACCCCAACAGCAATAGCAGCCACTTGCCGATAATAACACCTCCAAAACACCTCACGTCATTAGAGGCCAAAGGGATTAGGTGCGGCACTCCTTCATCTAGCCCCGGCTAGGTAATTGGTCACCGTGTTACACGGGTTATTCACGCCCGTGCTACCTCTTGGCTGGCTTAATCTTCGTCCAATCAATCAATCACTTGGTCACACACCCCTATTGGCTGACAACCTATTGGCCGCAGTGATTCGTCCGTGCTCTGGAAACCACTCCCAGCCTACCAAAAGACACCCAGCTTACAGCTCAAGTACAAAGTGCCCATAAAGGCGAGCAAAGCGACACTTTAACAGAAGAAACAGGTAATTATCATAAAGGAAACACGAGTGGAGAAAGAGGGAGAATGGAGTGAGAGGAAAGAGAGTAAAGCAGGCGCAGCAGAGTAAGAAGGAGCAGGTGATAAGGCGGCTGAAGCAGAAGTCATCGGGAGTGTCTCGGTGAAAGGCAGCCTCGCTGACCACTATTTATCACCTGTAATCCCTGTAAGTGGTTGTCAACTTTCAAGTGGTATTCAAGAAGACAATCGGTTAATCCGCGCGGGTCTGGCGGCCTTCGTCATGCTGCCCGGGGGGCCCAGAGAGGACGAGGGGGCCCCAGAGAGAGGGGGCCCCAGAGAGGACGAGGAGGCCCCAGAGAGGACGAGAGGGCCCCAGAGAGGACGAGGGGGCCCCAGAGAGGATGAGAGGGCTCCCAGAGAGAACAAGGAGACCCCAGAGAGGACTAGGGAGCCCCAGAGAGAACAAGGAGACCCCAGAGAGAACAAGGAGACTCCAGAGAGGACTAGGGAGCCCCAGAGAGAACAAGGAGGCCCAAGAGAGGACGAGGGAGCCCCAGAGAGGACGAGAGGACCCCCATAGAGAACAAGACGGTCCCAGAGAGGACGAGAGAGCCCCCAGATAGAACGAGAGAGCCCCCAGAAAGAACGAGAGAGCCCCCAGAGAGGACGAGGGGGGGGTCGAAGAGGAAGGAAGCGACTGAAATGATGAGGGTGGGTGAGTTGGGAGCCGAGGTGGTGAAGGGCCCGGGGTCCTGGTGCGTATGGGTAGGTTGGTCGTGATGCATGGCATTATCTTCGACTTGTGTGTGCTGCTGCTCTCCTCTCACCTGTTGTTGCTTAAGATTCGCTACTTGGAATTAAAAGTTCCAAGTAGCACGGGCTATGGTGAGCCCGTAGTGGACTTTATATCCACTCACCTGAACTATATGGACCGTCCCAGACCATCCAGGGGGGCCAATACTGGCTCAGATATTTGTTAGTTTAGATTTAGATTTGAACGCTTTTAGGTCTTTATTTTATGGCATGGATTGTACAAGATAAAATGAGACAAAGAGAAGCTGGTGCTTTGCCACGAGAGTAAAGACTAGCAGTGAGTTGAAGCAGTGAGTTAGGACAGGACTGCTGAAGCAGTGAGTTAGGACAGGACTGGATAAAGGCAGTTAGCTTGGACCAGTCATTGGTGAAGGTCGATGTCACATTAAGGTCAAATCCGCATGTTCAGAATGACTTCAATAACGTACAAAAGGTGATAATTATAATATGACGACTCTCCTTATAAACGATGAAAAGTCACAGTCTAGGATGAGCAACTCTACGAGGTCAACACGAAGTCACAAACTCGAGGTAGCTTAGCAATCTTAACTTTAATGTAATGGCTTCCGTGTCAGCCAAATAATACACAAATAATTCTTTCCCTCCAAGATAACACAAAAAAATGGCAAGTCTAAAAGAGAGACAAGTGGTAACATTGTTCACTTCTTAAGTGCTATCTAGGTGCTAGAATTTAAGGTCCAACATAAAACTAAAACCTGGTTAACTTACGGTAATTTTCGGGAGCCAGTCCGACTATACAGCTCTTGTAAGGGATAATAAGACAAGGATCTAGGATTGGACGGAGAGAAGGTATGGATTTTTTTTTATATACACGGGTGGATACAGGAACAGATGACTTCTGACTCCTGTTAGCAGACTGAGAGTTTTTCCTGCCCAACCACTTTGACTGGACGGTCTCGCTTCATCTACGTCCCCCAATTACTGTTGGGGGTGAAGAAAGACGAGCAGTTGTGGATTGGAACCCAGTCAATCCTCCCTAGCTAGGGTTCGAACCCAGTTGAAATTGCAGGCAAGGCACGAGTTGAAACTTGTGATGGTCCGAGTATGTTGGTCTGGACGTGATTGTATCCTGGTCGTCAGTTGCTTATCCTGGTCATGAGGGGCAAGGAACATCAGGTCAGTCTCAAGATGTTAGGCCATATCTCAGGTCCGTGGCTATGTCCTAGTGCTCAATTGAGTGCTTTGATTTTCGTCCAATTAATCTAGTTCGAGGGATGGTCTTTCATTGATTTCCTTGTTTTGTTGTTACATGTCGATGTCATTAATGATGTAATTAGGTAGCTAGCTAGGCTGGTATGCTGATCACCCAAGAGCCCACTAATGATAAGGTTATTTTTAGTCTAAATAATTATCCGGTTAACAAATGTTAGTGTGTTTAATTAGTTGTTTACAAATTACTTAGAATGTTGGCAAACAGCCCAGATGCAATGAATTCTGTTAAAAGCTTAAGGGAATAAGCTAGACAGACTATTCTCCGCTGGGTCCAGTGGTTTGAAGGCCAATTAGAGGCACCTTACAAGACGCTGGCTGAGAGAGAGAGAGAGAGAGAGAGAGAGAGAGAGAGAGAGAGAGAGAGAGGGTTTCTCCTCACACAAAATCAGAGGAGGTCCATTCGTTCCCCTGACAGGTGCTGTTGGAAACCAAGAATATTAATGAAAAAGCCGCCGCCGCCGCAATCCGACCGGCTATTGTTCGCTGACAAAGGGAGAACCCGGGAACAAGGAGCAAGATGGCGCCCGGGTGGTGACATCCCCAGGTGACCGAAGAAGCTGGTGTTTGATTGCTTGCGTTAAAGGACTCGATGCTGCGTCAGATCTCATTTTTTTTAACAATTTTCCTTATACATTTCCTCTTAAAGACTTTTTGTAGGTGTGATGATATTTGGTATATTAAAATTTGTATGAGTGTTTTCGGAGGTGGAAAAGATGGAAATTTTTTATAAAAATTTAAATTGTGAAGGCGATTGTTGAGGCGTTCGAACGGGGTGTCGGAGTGAATATAATTCTAATGAAGTTTAGCTGGCGAAACCATCAGTGGGAAGGGATGGTTCTGACCACTGGCTGGCGGTGTGGCCACCTCTTCCCTCTATTGGCCACAACGCCAGTCTCGTCTGGCCTCGATACATACACTTGGTCGGTCACACACACTCACACTGGCTACGATACACTCTAAAATCGACCAACAAAAAATCTCTAGTGTGATTAATCACATAAGGTAGAGTGTGTGGCCACACTCTACCCTGGCCACACTCTACCCTGGCCACACTTTACCATGGCCACACTCTACCCTGGCCACACTCTACCCTGGCCACACTCTACCCCGGCCACACAACACCCTACAGATTTTGTGAATTAAACAAAAAATATCAAAAGGAGGAATAAATGAAAGAAGAGAACATTGTTGTTCGGGGATAATTTGACTGCATTCTCACTGGCTATGGTGGAAGGCGTGAAGTACCAGATATCATGGTATTAATGATGGTAGGACGTACCAAGGTATAAGCTGGCTGTAGACGATTAGGTAAGTGTTTAACGTGGTGTGCTTCTGCTATAGTTAATCTTCTATTGATGCTGTATCTGCCAATTACTTCGGTTCTGTTGGCCATGAACTCTCTGGCGATTCAGTTGTCTGTAGAAATAATACGAGCATTAATACAACCTTGTTATTGACGGACTGTCATGGCCTTGAATGAAATGCTGCCAGATCTGCTTATCTATTGCAGATAGCTATTATCTATTGCAGATATTACAGATAGACTGCTTATCTATTGCACTGAGAGCATTTGGGCTGTCCCCCAAGAGGGCGTGTTAAGATAAGTAGTCATCTCTTTCAAGGCCTTGCACTTGGTGTCAACAGATCTTCGCCAGGAAGTTGGCAGTGTTCTTACTGTTGTGGTAGATGGTGACGTGTGTCTCTGTACCATGTTGGTAGAGGTCATGCTTTTGTCGATGTCTTTCAGGACTTTCCTCCGGGCTGTGTGCCGTTGAAAAGTACTTTCAGTGATGAAGTTTTCATAAGCGGGGGCAAGTTCCATGGTAATGATTTCCATCAGCATGGCAGTTCGCCTTTCTTTTGACGACCTCTTGGACAAAAGCGCGGTTTGGGTTAGAGTTCTAATCAGGGAGGATTGTCTGGGCGGCAGTCTATAACTGTTCACCCATTTTCACACACAACAGTAATTGGCTACCTGTTGTCTGTTGACCGTTTTGGCTGGTCGTGTTCCAGGGGTCCTAGTGGCTATAAGGCTTACCATGAGTTTTTTTAGTTTAGTTCATTTATTATGCACCCCATACCCATCTAGTGGGCGGTAGTGGACAGGGTTACAGAGGCACATAATGGGCTCAGGGACTGAACCCCACAATTCATTTAGCTAAGCAAGTTACAATCTTGATGAGCTAGTTACAACATTCAGTATAAGTCGTCACATCATCAATGAGTTCGAGATCGACTTATTATGAGCTATGGGAAAGGTGAAGTTCAAAGCCTGCTAACAGGAGACAGAAGCCGTCCGCTCCTGTACCCATCAGCGTCAAAATAAACAACATAACTACGACAACCACGAGTGGTGACAACCTAGAAAGCTGAGACAACCTTGAGAAAACTAGCAGATCTTAAGAACTGCGACAACTTTGATAACCGTGGCAAGATGTGAAGCTGAGACGTGCCGAGTGAGCACAATTGAGCTTCTTGGTGGTGATAAACTACCAAAACATCTCCAGCAGCTCGTCTCTGAATGCTTTCTTCATGAGTCCCCCCCACGTGTTGTGTAAGTGTGGCTCTGGCTGCGTGACTCCCGCGCTGGGTGGCAGTGTTAGTATACTGACAGCGTTCATCTCCTTCCTGTACAAGTCCCCCCACAAGCTGACTCACACAGGTGGGAATCACGACTTCTCTTGCCGCTTGTAACCTGGCCGCCAGCACAGATTTTGATGGAGAGGGGTAGCAAGAAAATGTTGATTAACGTGTAATGTATATATACATATATATTCACTAGCCCAGACGATGAATTAGGCACGCCCTGGAGAAGGGCGAACAGACTCATCGGCTCTAACATTGCTTCATCAAAATAAAGATCAGGCCTTATCCCCCGAGAGAATGGGTAGACACACGATCCGAACTCATGAAGGAGGAGGAGGGTTTTACAGAGGCAGAGAGCCATGAGTGGTGATGTGCTGGGACTCCCTGCCAGTAGGTGTTGGCCTAATGACTCGTGGCTCCAAGCCGCCAACATTCTTGCCTTGCATTAATCTCCAATATGGCCGACCTTCTGTACAGTTTTAGGACTGACGACTCCTGCGTAACCCCCATTGAATTATTAATAAATATTAGTCCCGGGTTGTTATACACACACACACGGACGGATCCACCAGCCTGTGAATGCATAAACTAATTAACAACTGTGTAAGGATATTGTGTTAAGTCCGTCATAAGCAAAAGTCTCTTGGGGAGAACCTACAAGCGGTCCTCACAATTAAAACACCGGAGTGCCTTCGTACGAATAAAAGCACTATAGTATTGACCCTTTCTGGTATGGGTCAATACCGTCTTAATACCGTACAATACCAATTAATAACGATGGTATTAATTACCTTCGACCTCGATAGCTTATAGGTAGTATTGCGTAGATCGTACGCTTTTGGTTAGGCAAAACGGCTTCAAATTTGACGCTAGAATCCTTGAACTAACCCCAGCTTTCGGTAATATTCAGTAACACATGATTCTATTAAGCCTGAAATAAGTACCACAGAGCCAGAAGAGAAGCGCAGAAGCCATCTGAAAATGAAAGCATGTATATCGAAGAGCCAGTCACAGCTGCTCCGTACGCGCCCACCCTAGCAAGAAACCCAAGAGAGTTGTGGTGATAAAAGTAAAGATAGGAGAGGACACGTTCACATAGAGAATTATGAAGATGTGTGTGTGTATATGACACTGAATAATTTTGAGTTTATCATTAAGTTGAGAGGAGTTGATTGGGTTAAGAGGAGTTGCTGGAGTTGGGTATAACGTAGGCAATAGGAGTTGACTGATACCCTGTGATGGTCGCTAAGTATGATGTAAGTTCCCATTATCAACTAGTAATGGGGAACTGCCAGAAAGCTTGACGACTACCAACGTTGTGTCATGATACAAAAACAGAAAGAGAAAGACGGCCACGGTTGTGTGAATAACCAAACCATTGTTATAGATTTATGTATTTCAATTGTTGCTAATGACAAGAAATTAATTAGTGATGTTTAATGCTTACTGCCAAGCTCTCCAAGAGGTCCTAAACAAGCTGCAGGAGTGGTTAGACAATTTCATTTAATTCTGTCCAGACAAATTGTGAGGCTATCAGTGCAAAAAAAAAAATATATAAAAAAATAAAGATGTTAATTCTTACCGCATTATATTAGACTATAGTAAAGATGATGTTCCACTGTGCACTCATAGTCAGTAATTTATAATTTTTCAGTCATTCAGACCAATACAAAGTCATGTAGAGTGAGCAAAAGGACACAATTGGACACTCAACGAGAGGACACATTTGGACACAGCAAATAGACACAACTGGACACAGTGAATGGACACAACTGGACACAGTGAATGGACACAACTGGACACAGTGAATGGATACAGCTGGACACAGCGAATGGACACAACTGGATACACCACGAGAGGACATATGAGCATCTTAATTCTCCTTCGACCAACAACGTAGCCTTACTCCTCCCCATCAGGAAAAGATTTCCATTATAGTATATGCCTTCCATTTCCAGAGGTACTTAAGAGCAACTCTTTCCATTTCCAGAGGTTATTAAGAGTAACTCCTTCCATTTCCAGAGGTAATTAAGAGCAACTCCTTCCATTTCCAGAGGTACTTAAGAGCAACTCCTTCCATTTCCAGAGGTACTTAAGAGCAACTCCTTCCATTTCCAGAGGTAATTAAGAGTAACTCCCTCCATTTCCAGAGGTAATTGAGAGCAACTCCCTCCATTTCCAGAGGTAATTAAGAGCAACTCCCTCCATTTCCAGAGGTAATTAAGAGTAACTCCCTCCATTTCCAGAGGTAATTAAGAACTGGTGTAGGGTAGTGTGTCTGGTCAATAGTAATCAAACACATATATCCTGCCGTTCATCCGGTGGTTGAACAGGAAGCCATAATCGTAGAGGGAAAAGATAATTGCGTACACAAAAAAAATAGTCGCCAGGAAAAGGTGTTATTACACGTTTTCTCGGTTCATTTAAGTTGTTGTGGTGAGTCTTGTGTCCATTCCCACCTGTCTGGTGGTGGTGTTGTTGATGATCTGTCAGTACTGTTAGACGATACTGATGTGTATCGTAGCACTGAAGGGTGTCAGGACCCTTGCTGTGGCAGGTGTCGATAGCTATCGCTGGGCCTCAGCGACTTGTTGCATTCAATTTGTAACTGAATTTCAATCTGAAACCGTGTTCAATCTGCAAGCATATTTCCAATACAGTGTTTGCTTTTATTCTTTACTGAATCTAAACTTGTTATTTTTGTACAAATTTTTTTTCATGATCTATTCTGTGTTTTCAGTTTTCAGTACCTACTGAAATCCCTCATGGTATCCCGTTGGTATACCCATCCCCGTTGGTATACCCATACCCGTTGGTATACTCATACCCGTTGGTATACCCATCCCCGTTGGTATACCCATACCCGTTGGTATACCCATACCCGTTGGTATACCCATCCCCGTTGGTATACCCATACCCGTTAGTATACTCAATCATCCGCTTGTACAGGTCAGTCATGCCAACCATTATTCTTCGGTTTCCCGGAAAGGTAAATTAAGCTTTCTTAATCTCTTCTCTAACGAAAGGTTCTTAATGCTTTCTTTGTACACACTTGAGGAAATGTATCTCCATTCCCTTGTACGACGCCGGAAAATGAACTGCCTCGTCTAGATTGAACCTAACAAGGACAAGATAAAGCTTAAGGACAACATTAGATCTTCCAATCTTCTTAGAATCTCCGTATCCTTTTACCTTATTTCAAATATTGGTGTATTGATGAGTAGACATAAGATCCTTTCAGTTTAAAACTCCCAAATCGTTGTGTAATTAGACTTAGTGCTTTGTACTTTCAATTCAGAGGATGGGTTGCCGCTTTCAATAATGCCCAACTAATATCTGGACTGCTCTATTATCATGTCTTAGGCTCACAATTCAGCACTTGCTAGCATTAAACTGCATCTGCTAATTTATTGCTTTCTGTTTAATTAAACAGAATTATTGCAGACATTTTACAGACCACTTTTGGGTGTGTCCCCCCATCTGTTTCCAAGATATTACAGCCGCTCACTGTCCTGACTCTTCTAATTTGTATTGCATCATCTGCAAGCAATGATATACATGAGCCAGTTTCTCTTCTGTCTGAATTTCTTCTTATTTAGGTTTATCAGAAACCGGATAGGCCCCAGCACGTCCCCTTGTATTCGCCTATTTGTGCTTGCGGGGGTTGAGCTCTGGCTCGTTGGTCCCACCTCTCAATCGTCAATCAACAGGTTCCTTGTGATACTCTACTCTTGTGGTATTCTACTCGTTACCTCTCTCCACTCTCTCCGCCCTCCCTGTAACCCATTGCTTCTTGCTTGAGAAGTGCCACTCTCTCTCACCCACCATTAGTATCAAACCCGATACACCAACCTGCTTCTTTAGCTTAAGTAGGAGTCTCTTGTGCGGGGACATTATTCAGTGAACAAATCCACAAGGGCCGTGACGAGGATTCGAACCTGCGTCCGGGGGCATCATTATTCAGTGTTTTCTGCCCGACGAAGTCTGGCAGTCTACCCATCTTTGATTCACTTGTTAGATTTCTGACCTTTTGTTGTAAGACTCTTAAGAAGTTTATATTTAAGATTAATCTGTTAAAACCTTTGCTATAGTGTTTAGAGACAAACTTTGTTGTCCTAGGTGGTCTGCTTGTCTCCTTCATATTGGTCTGTTATTCTATTGTACGGCGGTGTAGGTCATTCTTGTTGGTGATACTGGTCGGTGGTAATTCCCAACTTCCCCCTTTTGTGTATACTGGCCTCACATTAGCCATTTTCCATCAGTTTGGAAATTCTCTTGTTTCCAGAGAGGAATCAAATACTAAAGTTAAGGAGAATTGGACTTCTCAGTTCTTTCGGAGCCTCCTTTAGCATCCAATGGAATATCTAGTTTGGCTATCTTGAGGTTATCTTGAGATGATTTCGGGGCTTAGCATCCCCGCGGCCCGGTCTTCGACCAGGCCTCCTTTTTGTTACACACCCCAAGGAAGCAGCCCGTAGCAGCTGTCTAACTCCATTTTTTTTTTCCGGGAGTAAAGAGGAAGGAGAGGCATAGGTGAAGGGAAGTATAGAAGTGGGAAATACAGTGAGAGGTATGAAAGCAGGCGGGCTGTCCACCTTGCTGCTAGGTAACAGGAGCATCAGGATGAAAGAAACATTTTGCCCATTTGTCTCCGCCTCCACCGGAGATCGAACCCGGAACCTCAGGACGACGAATCCGAAGCGCTGTCCACCCAGCTGTCAGGCTCTACAGCCTTTGTTATATACAGTTCCTGTAGTTGTTTCTTTACTACTTCTGGAGCCAGGGCTATTTCAGTGAGTTTCTCCTGCAGAAGTGTCTGTTCAGTTAGTGTTCTTAGCTCTAACAGTAGACCAGGTTCCAGCTCGAAGATTTCTTGGAAGCAATAGTTAAGTTCCTCGCTTACTTCCTTGTCATTCTCCTTGTGGCCTCCCCTTTAGTGGAGTCTGATCATCTGATTGTTCACAATCATCTCTCTCCTGAAGTGTCTATGGAACAGTTCGTCTGAGACTTATAGCCTAAGATGCTATATGTCATTCTTGGTGTGTTCTGCACTCTCCTAATGTGTGTGTGTGTACACGTGTTCTCACTTAGTTGTGCTTACGTGGGTTGAGCTTTGGCTCTTTGGTCCCACCTTTCAACTGTCAATCAATTGGTGTACAGATTCCTGAGTCTACTGGGCTCTATCATATCTATATTTGAAACTGTGTATGGAGTCAGCCTCCACCACATCTTTCTAACGTCCCTGTATTATTATTATTAACATCTTTATTGACAAAATTAATTACAATTTTGCATAATCTGAGGATTTCAATTAAGTCCTATTAAAGCGATGATAATGCTGGTATTCACTCACGCAGGACAGAGGGTCATACACAAGACAATAGGTCTAAACTGGCACATATATATATCATGGTTACAATCAATGTTTTAATGTATGAATATGTGAAAATAACTTTCTATTGTGCACTGCCACACAAGGGCAGGGATGGGTTCATAAGTGATGCAGCTTGGAAGTAATTTAAATAAAATTGTTCTTCACTCTTTAAAATGGACAAGCAAATTTTGGATAAATTGTTAGGATGTCGTCCAGAACACCTGAGTCAATGAAATAGTTACACATTTGGTGGTACAATAGGCCAGGAGGTCTAAAAAAAATACGGTTTCACATTCAACAATATAGTGTTCTAGTGAATGCATTAGAGGTTTATCACAGAGTTTACAATCTGAGTATTCTGGTAGTGGCTCAGCCTCACTAACCTGCCAGATGTGTCTATAGCCAAGGCGAATTCGCGCAATGACTACATCACATTGCCTGGTCCGGGTACTGTGCTGACCATACAAATACCTATTATTACAAAACTTGTCATAACTTTTAATACTGCAGCTTTCAGGTCTCTGGGCATTTCTTAGTTCTTCTAAATCTGAATTAATTTCTTTAATTTGTATGTTTCTAATAATTTCATTAGATAGTCCAAAGTCATAATCAGTGTTTTCTTTCCTGCAAGCCTCATTGGCCAATCGATCTATGAAGTCATGTTTTCCAACTCCAACATGGGATGGGATCCACACAAATTGTATACGTCCCTGTGGCTCATTTGGGTACTAAGTTTCCACCTGTGTCCCCTTGTTCGCATACCACCCGCGTTGAACAGTTTATCTTTATCTACCCCTGTCAATTCATCTGATAATTTTGTATGTAGTGATCATGTCTTCCCTTACTCTTCTGTCTTGCAGTGTCGCGAGGAGCATTTATCGCAGCCTTCCTGGTAACTCATGCCTCTTAGTTTTGGGACTAGCCTAGTGGCATACCTCTGAACTTTTTCCAGCTTCATCATGTACTTGACAAGGTACGGGCTCCATGCTGGGGCCGCATACTCTAGTGTTGGTCTTACATATGTGGTATACAAGGTTCTGAATGATTCCTTGCACAGGTTCCTGAAGGCAGTTCTGATGTTAGCCTGCCTTGCATACGCCGCAGATGATATTCTTTTTATGTGGGCTACAGGAGACAGGTTTGGTGTGATATCAACTCCTAGATCTTTATCTCTGTCAATTTCATGACGGACTTCATCTCCCATTCGGTATCCTGTGTCTGGCCTCCACTTCCCACCGCCTAGTTTCATTACCTTACATTTACTCGGGTTGAACTTTAGTAGCCATTTGTTGGACCATTCATTCAGTTTGTCTAGGTTATCTTGTAGCCCAAATACTATCTTCCTCCGTCTTAATCCTCCTCGTAATTTTTGCATCATCAGCAAACAATGAAAGGAACGATTCTATACCCTCTGGAAGATCATTTACATATATCAGAAACAGTATAGGTCCAAGGACTGAACCCTGCGGGACTCCACTGGTGACGCCTCGCCAATCTGAGGCCTCACCCCCCCCTCACAGTGACTCGTTGTCTTCTGTTGCTTAGGTACTCCTTTATGTGTGTGTACTAACCTAGTTATGCTTGCCGGGGTTGAGCTCTGGCTGTGTGTGTGTGTGTGTGTGTGTGTGTGTGTGTGTGTGTGTGTGTGTGTGTGTGTGTGTGTGTGTGTGTGTGTGTGTATGTGTATGTGTGTGTGGTTCACTCAGGTGGGCCAAGTGGGTGGTGCGGGTTAGCACTATATTCCCTCGTAAATCGCATCAATAGAACACACACACACACACACACACGATAGCCGATGCTAATCAATAAAGCCAACTCCTTTGAACATACACCATCTGAAGGTGTATTTGGCGGGGCCCTGGCAGGTAAGAGTGCTAAGAGCCGGAGGCACCTAAGACCGATCGCTCATTATCGACACCGCAACATTCAGGTCTCTATGGCGTAGCCAAACATAGCCGCCTCTTGAGTCTGAAGGCGTCACGCGAGAACAGACACAGGCAGTGTTGTCAATGCCCACATTTACCAACAACATTTATATATATATATATATATATATATATATATATATATATATATATATATATATATATATATATATATATATATTTATCTTCTTCGGTGCCTACAGCAGGACAATTAATTCCTTGGAAGGTTTTGGTGGAAATAAATATGCAGTATCGGTCTTCTGTTTCCTGTTCTCACCTCCACGTGGCCGTAATATGGCTGAGAAATATGTCTGGTTGATATTGCGAGGGAGAGAATAGACGGGGGTAGTTCACGGGGCGATGGAGTATAGTGGACGGGTTGAAGGACTTGGTACTGGTGGTGGAGCCCCGGCGTTGTGAGCCTCCCGTGGAGCCTTCCTGGGGGGGCCAGCCACGCTCCCGGGGCCCCTGGGACCTGCCACAGGGGGCGACCAGCCGAGGGCAGCCCACCCACCCTCTCCAGGCGCAAGGCTGAAGAGGATGGGTGGAGAGAGAGAGAGAGAGAGAGAGAGAGAGAGAGAGAGAGAGAGAGAGAGAGAGAGAGAGAGAGAGAGAGAGAGAGAGAGAGAGAGAGAGAGAAGTCCAATGTCATCGGCCTCAAAGCATTAGCAATACCACTTTGACGCCCAAATAATATCGCAATTTATCTCTGGCAGAATGGTAGGCACATGGTGTGGGATTGCAAGATTTGTATCCAGCCTGGCTGATACCTGTATCGTCTCCGGCATTGGCCAAAGGGTTTAATGCTGTCAGTAATGGGCAAGCTGTCAATTCCAAATAGGAAGAAGAAGAAGAAATTGGACCATCGAACACTATATCATCCTCGAAGGATCGGTGTCTCGTTGAATCCTCAGTTATTTGGGTTCTAGGCTAATTGACACAACCAATGACTCAAGGGGCTGCCAGTTTCCTGTATCAGCGCCTCAGAGTGGTGATAGTCCATCGTATCCTCGCTAACCGTCAAGCATCTGAGAAACTCGAGATTCGCAACCTCTTACCATTCATTTCAATCGTGTGTGTGTGTATGTGTGTGTATGTGTGTGTAAGTATTTGTGAATATGTGTGTGCGAGAGAGTGCGTGTACAAAATACCTTCTCATTTTACAAGCCACGTCTTGGCTCATCATCGGGCATTTTAATAGTGCCAATAATTTGTCTGGGCTTTGGCTCTGGACTAACTTCAGCCGCACCGTATCCAAACCCGGACCACCAGAGCCTGCGCCACGACCCTGACCTCCTGCCGGGGCAGTAGGGCAGGTGCTCTGAATGTAAATGAAAAGTTCCAGGAGCCGCATGAATACGCAAGACAAGCCTTCTGAATAGCTTCTTTCTCTCCCTCGCATGGCGAAACGTTCCAGGACTGGCGACCAAAGATGGCTTTGAGGTCAAGCTGGCGTTGATTCCGTCCAGCAGAGAGAGAGAAGGGGAGAGAGATTACAGTTTAGTGGAGACCTGTGTTGTGTAGATATGTGGGCTCTCATGTTTCAGTTTCATTAAACCGGGGTTTAAGCTCCTTGTAATGACTGATTCAGGAGTCTCTGGTAACTGGTTTATGTGGACAGGTTATCTATTGATCACTTTTGTCAGTTCATCAATTATGCATCCCATACCCATCCTGTGAGTGGTAGTGAGGTCTCCATACCCATCCTGTGAGTGGTAGTGAGGTCTCCATACCCATCCTGTGAGTGGTAGTGAGGTCTCCATACCCATCCTGTGAGTGGTAGTGAGGTCTCCATGACCATCCTGTGAGTGGTAGTGAGGTCTCCATGCCCATCCTGTGAGTGGTAGTGAGGTCTCCATGACCATCCTGTGAGTGGTAGTGAGGTCTCCATACCCATCCTGTGAGTGGTAGTGAGGTCTCCATACCCATCCTGTGAGTGGTAGTGAGGTCTCCATGACCATCCTGTGAGTGGTAGTGAGGTCTCCATACCCATCCTGTGAGAGGTAGTGAGGTCTCCATACCCATCCTGTGAGTGGTAGTGAGGTCTCCATACCCATCCTGTGAGTGGTAGTGAGGTCTCCATACCCATCCTGTGAGTGGTAGTGAGGTCTCCATACCCATCCTGTGAGTGGTAGTGAGGTCTCCATGACCATCCTGTGAGTGGTAGTGAGGTCTCCATACCCATCCTGTGAGTGGTAGTGAGGTCTCCATGACCATCCTGTGAGTGGTAGTGAGGTCTCCATGACCATCCTGTGAGTGGTAGTGAGGTCTCCATGACCATCCTGTGAGTGGTAGTGAGGTCTCCATACCCATCCTGTGAGTGGTAGTGAGGTCTCCATACCCATCCTGTGAGTGGTAGTGAGGTCTCCATGACCATCCTGTGAGTGGTAGTGAGGTCTCCATGACCATCCTGTGAGTGGTAGTGAGGTCTCCATACCCATCCTGTGAGTGGTAGTGAGGTCTCCATACCCATCCTGTGAGTGGTAGTGAGCCCTCCATACCCATCCTGTGAGTGGTAGTGAGCCCTCCATACCCATCCTGTGAGTGGTAGTGAGGTCTCCATACCCATCCTGTGAGTGGTAGTGAGCCCTCCATACCCATCCTATGAGTGGTAGTGAGGTCTCCATACCCATCCTGTGAGTGGTAGTGAGGTCTCCATACCCATCCTGTGAGTGGTAGTGAGGTCTCCATGCCCATCCTGTGAGTGGTAGTGAGGTCTCCATACCCATCCTGTGAGTGGTAGTGAGCTCTCCATACCCATCCTGTGAGTGGTAGTGAGCCCTCAATGCCCATCCTGTGAGTGGTAGTGAGCCCTCCATGTCCATCCTGTGAGTGGTAGTGAGCCCTCCATGCCCATCCTGTGAGTGGTAGTGAGCTCTCCATACCCATCCTGTGAGTGGTAGTGAGCTCTCCATGCCCATCCTGTGAGTGGTAGTGAGGTCTCCATACCCATCCTGTGAGTGGTAGTGAGGTCTCCATACCCATCCTGTGAGTGGTAGTGAGCCCTCCATGCCCGTCCTGTGAGTGGTAGTGAATCGTACTGATCCTGTGAGTAATAGTGAACCCCTATCATCCAGCTCAGCAAGGGGACCCACACACCATACTTTGTGGTTAAGTTATTTGAACCTTCTGTTCTATACCTGATGTCAGAGATCTCTGGATCCCACCATGGTTGATGACACTGTCATGGGGGGGGGGGGACACTCGACATGGTTGATGACACTGTCATGGGGGGGGGATACTCGACATGGTTGATGACACTGACACATGTGTATGCTGGCCCGGCTTAATTGATAGCACGGACAAATGTGTAACCCCCAACCTGGTTGATAACACGTCGGATTTAACCGCATGTACGCCAGGGCCGGTTAACCACAAGCTGGACATACCCCCACATGTACGCCCATGGCCGGTTAACCACAAGCTGGACATACCCCCACATGTACGCCCATGGCCGGTTAACCACAAGCTGGACATACCCCCACATGTACGCCCATGGCCGGTTAACCACAAGCTGGACATACCCCCACATGTACGCCCATGGCCGGTTAACCACAAGCTGGACATACCCCCACATGTACGCCCATGGCCGGTTAACCACAAGCTGGACATACCCCCACATGTACGCCCATGGCCGGTTAAAGCCACAGTTGACTTAACATGCAGGAGAAGCCGTCCGGGGCTCCTGCAGGTCAAGCTTACCAGACACACCGCGTCCACCGCACTGATGCCACTAGATAATCTCCGAAGCGGATTCGATCAGGCGGTGTGTGTGAGGGGTCCCAATAGACCGTCACCCATCACAGAGCTCTGAGCTGCCCTCCCCGCTCCGGCTACCATCTTAACCTTTCCCCTCTTGCATTCTAATGGCATGTGTGTGTGTGCTGTCCGAACCTCAACTTAAATGGACGAGGCAGATGTGGCTGTGATGTGCTGGAGTGACGATTTCCGGAGTAAGTCCTTGGCTCCCCGGCGGTGAAAATGGCAAGAAGATGCAGATGATGAGTCACAATAACGTGGCTGAAGAAAGTTGACCAGACCACTCACTGGAAGGTGAAGGGACGACGACGTTTCGGTCCGTCCTGGACAAGTCGATTGTGAGAATTCGACCATTCACAATCGACTTGAGAATGGTCCAGGACGGACCGAAACGTCGTCGTCCCTTCACCTTCTAGTGTGTTGTCTGGTCGGCAAGAAGATTCCTCGTTGATTTGGGTTTGAGGCATATCAGAACAACCAAGAGACCCAAGAGCGGCCAGCTTACTTTTCCAGTGAGTAAGTGAGGCAATACAAATAGAACATCCACAAGGATTAGGTCAGTGATTCTACATTTCTTGTGTTCTTCACGTGGGAAGGAAGGAAGGAAGGAAGTTGAAACACTAACTTTCCAAAGTTTAAGAATGTCATTAGCCCAGGCGCCTAATGGACGTTTTCCGTTGAAGCTCTCAAAGGTCCCCTGACTCTCTACCTCACCAAAAGTCCAACTGCCTGCCTCGCGAAGCACCACCAACCGTCACCAACACTTACCTAAACTCACCCCTGTTCGCGTTCACAACACTTCCCGTCCCTCAGACAGATTTCATTGCGTTTTAATAGCTTCTCTCTCAGGGTACTCTTTGTGCCGTTTGTGTGCTGTTTATATTTCCATCCTGACACAGACTGCTTCCTTGCGAGGCTCCACACGCCCCACTGGCCGACATCCGCCATAACCCTTAGGCCCCCTCAAGAATCTGTTATGGACTCTTAAATTTAACCCACGCCCTCTCCTGCACACATGATTCATACGCGGTTGGTAAGGACCCGGTTGGGTAGACGACCGATTTTCTTAATGCGCTTTATCTCCGTGAAGATTAAGGTAACATTGATGAAGAGTTTCTTGAGCCGTAGTGAAATGTAAACCAGTCAAAGTTTTAATGCCACTGGTATAATTACTACGTTATTACGTCTAGACCACTTGGGTAATTACTGAACCATTGTGGCTAGATCACTGGTATAATTAGCGAGCCATTGTGTCTAGACCACTGGTACAATTCCTTGGGTCATCCTCACCCACGCAGAAGAAGTTGTTAAACACACAAGACATTCATTATCTTACTGTAGTGAACATGCGAGTCATAAATACTCGTACACCGTCTAAGTAAGGCAGAAACGAGCCACGAGTAACACTTAGTGGACCAATCACAGACTTAGGGTCCGCACAGGAAAAAAAAAACTGGAAAAACACTACAAATAAAACGAAAAAAAAAATTCATCCCCAGCTAGAATACAGGACTCAAGCAGTATATTTAATTAAAGCTTGGATATATGAATTTACGTAAAGAGGTTTTATCAGGTTATATCTAAACTTTAATGTTATATTTTCATCGAAGAAGGTGGCGTCTGATACAGGTTCAGGACTGGTCAGCGACGCCTCACTTGCTGTCCTGGCGTCATGGGGACAGGGACGCTCGACCCCCAGCACTCTGGGTTCGAGCCTTCACTTGATTGAGGTGCTGTACGTCGGACCGATTCATGTTTTAGAGCATGGGAAGGGGAGGGTGATCTCTCGTTAAAACGGGCGCTCTTAAGGTCCTTTATCAACGAAATCCCGGTACAATAGTATGGCATATATTTGAAATGACTGTCATGAAGTATCCTACCATTTGATTGAAACAAATCCACAAGGGCCGTGATGAGGATTCGAACCTGCGTCCGAGAGCATCCCAGACGCTGCCTTAATTGACTGAGCTACGACAGCGTCTGGGATGCTCTCGGACGCAGGTTTGAATCCTCGTCACGGCCCTTGTGGATTTGTTCATGTGATGCATCACGCAATTGTGATTTCTGTGTGTAATTTGATAGGAAAATTCTGTTCTGTTCAGTCGTCTTAGACACCGTGAAGAGCCAGTTTTCTGGTCGCTTCTGGAGCCGAAGAGTGAGTTTGAGCGTGTAATAAACCGCGAAACATTGCTTCATTCACGACAGCATTAGAGGTGTGTGAGCACCAGGCAAATGGTCGTGCTCCAGGGGAGGGCGAGCCTTGTAATTTCGTATTAATAATGTTCCATTGAGAGACGTCACGATGATGTTTCCTATCAACAAGGGGACACCGACGCCCTCGAACATAACGATAATTGTTGGTAGAAGAGGATTTCGCCTCCCCGCTGGAAGTAGCTAACATAGATTTTCATGGAATCCACAAGTAATTCTGTTTTAATTGGTGAGATAAGGGAGTGAGTGAGGACAGGTAGCTGCCTGCCTCTCTCGTCGCAGCTGACTGGAGCGACCAACAATGGCCAAAATCAATTAAATTCTGTAATTTGTAAGTGGGGGATAGTAGTGAAGAACACTTAGTGACAGACATGATGTCTTATCGGAGTATTCTTGGCGGAACTGTCTGCAGATAAATTTAAATAGTTTCTAGATAAATATAAAGGGGGGGGGGGGGTACAAAGCGGTGCCCGGGTCTCTCTCTCTCTCTCTCTTCTCTCTCTCTGTCTCTCTGTCTGTCTGTCTCTCTGTCTGTCTGTCTGTCTGTCTCTCTCTCTCTCTCTCTCTCTCTCTCTCTCTCTCTCTCTCTCTCTCTCTCTCTCTCTCTCTCTCTCTCTCTCTCTCTCTCTCTCTCTCTCTTCCTCTCACTCTCTCCTCTGTGAATCTGCGTCCGTGTCTGTGTCTGTCTTCAAGACAGGTGTCAGTAGGTGCGGGGGCTCAGGGGTGGTGCACCCTACCACCGCTGAGCCACATCCTGTACAATCACTGTGTTCAGGTCTGACCGGGGGCTTGACGGCTGAGTGGACAGCGCTCGGGATTCGTAGTCCTAAGGTTCCGGCTTCGATCCCCAGAGGAGACGAAAACATAGAGGCAGAGTTTTTTTTCACCCTGATGCCCCCTATTCACCTAGCAGTAAATAGGTACCTGGGAGTTAGACAGCTGCAACGGGCTGCTTCCTGGGGGTGTGTAACAAACGGGAGGCCTGGTCAAGGACCGGGCCCCGGAGACGCTAAGCCCCGAAATCATCTCAAGATAACCTCAAGATAGGTCACTAGTGTAGTTGTGTCTAGTCACTGTGTTTAGGCCACTAGTGCAACGTCTGAGTCACTATTGCACTAGTGGCAATGTCAAGTGACTCAGACATTGCAACACCTGCCACGTGTCTAAGTCTTTTTATGCTGTGGTTGAAAATATAATTATGACCGCCATGTACACACAACTTACGCCGATTTCATGCAATATATATATATATATATATATATATATATATATATATATATATATATATATATATATATATATATATATATATATATATATATATATATTTCTTGCCACACTCCTGAAGGGACAAGAGGCAAACATTTAGAAAATGAAATAAAACTACTGACTACTTGACGAACTTTCGGTAACTAACGTTGCACGAGACGATGGCTTTCATCTGACGAAGCTCACAATAGGCCATTCATTATATCGTATTTGTATTTGGTAACTGATGACCGTCCCGTCCCCAGCACGCCCAAGAGCTGCAGTGGTGGGCCGCTGGCGAATATCAATTTGGTGTGAGATTTATCCTCAGCATTCATGATTCAGGCCCCTCGCTTCCCGCCGGGTGAGCCACGACCTCCCCGCCGGCTTCACCGCGCATGATTTCCAAATAAAAATCCCGGGAATGAATAACCAGACAGGCGACATGGGTCCGGCCTCGGAGGGGGTGTGAGCGAACAAGAGCGAGAACCTTAAGCAACGGCGTGTTCCCCTCCGAGACCAACCGGGGCGGCCACGGCGTGTTTCTTTACCTCCTTCGGAGCCTCAATGGCGCACTTCTAACCTTATTTTGAGTTATGGTACCTCGTTCTGGGCTTCTTTTTTGCTCCTGTCTACGGAGTTTATGGGTTGTACCTCATTCAAGTAGTCAAGAATCCTGATTGTTTTTACACAGGTGTAAGCGTGTTTTGAAAGACTTTACCTGCTTTAAAATAGTGTTTTCAACGATGCGAGCGCGCAGACCGAACTCTGGGTGGCTGGGAGGAGAGATGTGCACACGTCTTCCTGGCTACTTTTTCGCTTCTGGGCGACGTGTTGCTCTCGTAAATGTTGGTTTGTGCTTCTGGCTTGAGCGCCCTATGTCCCGGTGTAGTGTCACGTGTCGCCAGTGGTTCTGTACACGGCTGTCCTACAATATCTATCTCCCTTCTAGCCTCGCATAGGTTATGGCCTATAAGTGCTTGGGGTGGAATTCCACGTTATCCCATGACCTGTAGAAGAACCTGCTATCACATGAATATCCATCTAAAAATATATATTTGTGTGGCATATAATGTTTATTTCATCTAGTGAAAATTGTACGGATGAATCGGAAGCGACAGAGTCTATTTTGACGGAGCTCCAGAGAATAATGCCAGTATGAGTAGGTTCCTGGGGAGAGTATCAGTGTGAGGGAGCAGCAAGAAAGTGCCAGTCAGAGAGGGACCACCAGGGTAAGTGCCAGTCAGAGAGGGACCACCAGGATAAGAACCAGTCAGAGAGGACCACCAGGATAAGTACCAGTCACAGAGGGGGGGGGGGCACCAGAGGAGAGGAACCAGTCCGAGAAAACACAAAACAAGAGGCAGGAAGAATGTAGCAGTTCGCCATGGAATTGGAGCCTGGCCAAGGAAGGAGCGGCAGGTGAAGACCACCACCACCCTGGGGCCGAGCACGACCAGGCTCTTGGCCGCCTCCCTTGAAGGAGAAGACAGTATGATCAAAGGGGTGCTCACCGAGCCCAGTGGACCGAGGAGGCCTTGCTCGTACTGCTGATTTCCGAGCCAGCAGGAGCCATCAGAAGCCGAAGCACCAGTGAATGTAAAAGAGCCACCACTCACTCGCCAGCGTAGGAACCCCGCCAACCACCCCTCCCTCGCCTCGCCTCGATAACCTGGCATTTCCGTACGCAGAGACTTCCTCTGTAACTAACAGCGCTAAAGATAAGTACAAGAAACTTAGAATTATTGTATCCATATCAGAATATTGATTTAAAACACATAGGGACACTAGGCATTATGGTAAATGTCATTTCCGCAATCGAAATCTTGTGAATATTACACGGTATATATATGACTAGTGGTCAACCGAAATTGTTGAGTCATTAGGCTGGACGGTTTCGGTTTATGCAGGTCGGCGTTCAATCCCCGACCGTCCAAGTGGTTGGGCCCCATTCCTTCCCACCGTCCCATCCCAAATTGTTATCCTGATCCCTTCCAAGTGCAATATATATATATATATATATATATATATATATATATTATATATATATATATATATATATATATATTATAATATGTATGTATGTGACAGTGTCAGACCACGAAGGAAGTATTGAAACAGGAATTTCCTTAAGTACTTTCGTATTTAATAATATTTCTTCAGATGGGTCCCTTTGACCCTTCTGATGATAAGTTATTAAATACAAAAGTGAAATTCCTGTTTAAATTATTCCTTCGTGGTCTGACACTGTCACATTTTTCATCACGTGTTAATTTTCGTGATTTACACACTTATATGTGTGTGTGTGTATATATATAAATATTCAAAATATTTTCTAACTCTTTTTCTCTCTCTCTTTCTCTTTTTTTCTCTTTTCATCTTGCTCTTGTTAGACTTCATTTAGAAAATGTTTGTTCAGTTTTGGCAACAGTACTCTGGAATGGTCATTAAACTCCCTTCAAAATGCAGAGAGAAGGATGACACAAATATCCCTGGTCATTAGAACCTCCCTTACGAAGATAAATTAAAAAGCCTTAATTTGCATGATTGAATTATACAAATGGATTGCAAGGAGAATATTAACTGGGTGCTGAAAATATCAACACAGAATAAAAACACGAAGCGATAAATACAAATTGCATAAGATTAGATTCAGAGAAGAAGTTTGTAAATGTTTATCAGGAGAGTTAAAGTTTTTGTTACAGATTGCCGGTTGAACAAGACATTAAATATATCAACTCAAACCAGAATTGGAAACAATGGATTTAAATTGGAGGTGTTTATATTTAGTAGGACAACACTACACACAGAGATCACACTAACGTGATGCATCGAAGTTCAGTAGAACTTCGGTTTCAACTCTTTTTTTTTTTAACCCTGTCATAGCTCAGTCGATTAAGGCAGTGTCTGGGATGCTCCCGGACGCAGGTTCGAATCCTCGTCACGGCCCTTGTGGATTTGTTCATTAGCAGGACAATCCTGGGTAGATAATGGTTTAGAAACAGGGTTGTTGATTTATGGAACTAATGACTGGGTAACATAATAGACAAGGGAATCCCTTGATTATTTCAAGGAGAGGTTTGACATGTACATGAGATTCATTGGTATAAATACAGGAGTGCCTCTCAGTAGGCAGTAAGCATTCTCATCTATTCGCATATTTCTGATGATTTAAATATAACTATTAATTACAATCAGCATGACGTTTCGAATGCATCAACGAATTCATCATCAGGCCTAAAACACAGAGAATATTATCTATGTTTTAGATCTGCTGATGAATACGTTGATGTATTCGAAACGTCATGTTGATTTTAATTAAAAACTGTGATTTTAGAAGAGGCTTGACCGGGAAATCAAACAAAAAAACAGTATGAAATACACTTCATATCGCCGTTTTCACATTCAACACTTGACGTTCTCCCTGAGCCCATTATGTGCCTCTGTAACCTTTTCCACTACCGCCCACAAGATGGGTATGGGGTGCATAATAAATGAACTAAACTAACTAACTCCCTCACAACGGAGAGGTTCCATCGCTGTGAGACCAAGAGGAGCGAGGGAGGGCAGGAGGCCACGGACGAGGCTTGGGACGGAAGGTGCGCAGGGGTCCTCCAGGCTTGCATTAGCAGCCAGGGAGCGCGCGCGTGGGGGCCAGCCAACAGCGTTATCAGCAAGAGATTGCGATAGCCATCTCCGCCAGTGAAGACGACGCTACCCGCCTGATAATGTCCTTGCTAGTTTGATTAAGCGGATTCCTCCCCACGATATACTGGAGGGCATTTGAGATGATTTTATCAAATGAATTGTATTTTTTTTTCTAACTTAATTCTTGCGTGTGATGGAGAGAGAGAGGATTTTTTTTGCTTATTATTTTTGTCGGTTTGTATAGGAGAATGAGCGTTTAGGAGGGTGAATGTAAAGTGTGTGAGCATTCAAGTAGTTGTGCTTGTAGGAGTTGGAATTCAGCTCTTGGCTCCTGCGATATATATATATATATATATATATATATATATATATATATATATATATATATATATATATATATATATATATATATATATATATATAATGGGGGTGCAATTGTAGGGACCCACAGCCTCAAAGAAGGGAACATAGCATTCAGAGAAAAACTTACCATTTAACTCTGAATACGTATGAGTGTTCACTTTTCCTACCACCCCCTTTCTTTATGCTGTACACTTTATTATATAAGGTTATACAGTTACATATATGATTGTTTACATAAAAATTTACATTAAGAGGACATAAGAGGAAGTTTGTTTCCTAGAGGCTGTAGATTTTTTCGAACTCCTCCGACGCCGGGCAGGAACCGAGGATGCAGCGGGCATTCCCCCTCTGGATCGCGACACTGAGGCGCTGAAAAAGAAAATTTATATATTCATTACTTTGATACTGAACAAATTATAATATGTCTGCAGTTCATTCAGATACTTGAGTTCTCACCAAAGTCATTATCTCCCTGGGGTATTGTGTATGTGGTGAAGATGTCTCATGTCGTCTGTCTGTCAGTGACTAAGTTATCTTGAGGTTATCTTGAGATGATTTCGAGGGTTTAGTGTCCCCGCGGCCCGGTCCTCGACCAGGCCTCCACCCCCAGGAAGCAGCCCGTGACAGCTGACTAACACCCAGGTACCTATTTTACTGCTAGGTAACAGGGGCTTAGAATGAAAGAAACTCTGCCCATTGTTTCTTACCGGCGCCCGGGATCGAACCCGGGACCACAGGATCACAAGTACAGTGTGCTGTCCGCTCGGCCGACCGGCTCCCTAAGGTAAAAGTCGTCTGTCAGTGACTAAGGTAAAAGTCGGAACTCAAGTCTGTATGTAGGCATCAGTCGTCGTATCTGGTGCCCCTCGTCTTAGAGACTTATACTGTATACTGAGATTCTTATACTGAGGCAACTCTCTTTATTTTGCCCAGGTTTGTTATCTGTTTACGTATCAAGTCTGTATGTAGTTCGTTAATCAGAATGGGTCTATACATGTGGCAAACAAGGTTCAGGTTCGTAAGGCCAGGCTTTTGTCGGCAAGCCTTTCATGTGTGACTGGTGATATCTTGTTATCTCATATCTCGTGTCCTGCCTCGCGTTCCCTAGTAAGTCGGGGAATAAAGAGCCAAGCCTCGCTTTCCCGTAGCCACTGTTAGGCAAGTACCTCACACTATGCAGCATCCATCACCTTGCAACATGCAACACCCATTCAACAGCTTGTAAAAAAGCTTCATTCATCAGCTTGTAAAAAAGCTTCATTCATCAGCTTGTAAAACTCGATGCGTCATTCAATAATTACACAATTTCCACGGTCTTCCTTCCCATG
>NC_091167.1:33000505-33003005 GCF_040958095.1 Procambarus clarkii
ACTGCTAGCGGTATTTCTCAGCTACACAGGCTGATAACTAATCAGAAATCATGATCAACACGCTCCTAGCGTGTCGCTAGGAGCGTGTCGCTAGGAGCGTGTCGCTAGGAGCGTGTCGTTAGGGGCATGTCGCTAGGAGCGTGTCGCTAGGGGCATGTCGCTAGGGGCGTGTCGCTAGGGGCATGTCGCTAGGGGCATGTCGCTAGGGGCATGTCGCTAGGAGCATGTCGCTAGGAGCATGTCGCTAGGAGTTAACTGAAAACGTCAGTTAATGCTGACTTTCGAGGCGAAATTTGGGACCTGTCCACAATACATGAAATAAAAATACAATAAACCAAACAGTTATTACCAATTTGTTCTCCTCGGGTGCTCGATAAGTACCTATTGGGAAAAAAAAAAGACTTTAAACCCCTTGGTGTAACAGAGAGCAAACTGTAGCAGACAAATCTCATTCATTCCTGGCGGTACATTATCTGACACAATGGCTTTAGTTTCATCCAGTGGAGCCTGTCTCATTAGTCCCACTGCCGTTACCTCCCTACCTCCCTACCTCCCTGCCTCCCTACCTCCCTACCTCTCGTCTAGAGTTACCTTTTCTCTTGGTACAGGGACCCATTCTGGCCCAGTTCCTGCCTATTAGTGTCCACGGGATGGAGTGGAGTCTACTGGCCTTGGTTGTACCTTGTGCGATATTATTTAACTCTTCTTATATTCAGATTTCCTGTCGAGTCGTACCTTAAAAACTTGTGGATGGTGCGTGCCTCTGTGTTCAAGCATGTAAACATTAGTTTACACAAGCACCTTGATCATGGCACTCGCCTTATATTCCTCCCTAAGGAGTTTACATGGACACCTTGATCAGGGTACTCTGCATATAGCCCTCCAAGGGGAGTTTACACAAGCACATTTTCATCAAGGCACTCTACATATAGTCTTCCCCCTGGGGGTTAAATTCCGCTCACGCTGATTCGTCCTGATATTTAGTGATGCTGAACACATCAGGTGGTGCTTGAGGCGCCTGTAAGACCAAACATACGAGGAGTGATGATAAACATTCCTGGGTGTACCTCCAACACTACCCCAGGGTGTACCTCCAACACTACCCCTGGGTGTACCTCCAACACTACCCCTGGGTGTACCTCCAACACTACCCCTGGGTGTACCTCCAACACTACCCCAGGGTGTACCTCCAACACTACCACTGGGTGTACCTCCAACACTACCCCAGGGTGTACCTCCAACACTACCCCTGGGTGTACCTCCAACACTACCCCTGGGTGTACCTCCAACACTACCACTGGGTGTACCTCCAACACTACCCTGGGTGTACCTCCAACACTACCCCTGGGTGTACCTCCAACACTACCCTGGGTGTACCTACAACACTACCACTGGGTGTACCTCCAACACTACCCCTGGGTGTACATCCAACACTACCATGGGTGTACCTCCAACACTACCCCTGGGTGTACCTCCAACACTACCCCTGGGTGTATCTCCAACACTACCACTGGGTGTACCTCCAACACTACCCCTGGATGTACCTCCAACACTACCCCTGGGTGTACCTCCAACACTACCACTGGGTGTACCTCCAACACTACCACTGGGTGTACCTCCAACACTACCCCTGGGTGTACCTCCAATACTACCCCTGGTTGTACCTCCAACACTACCCCTGGGTGTACCTACAACACTACCATGGGTATACCTCCAACACTACCATGGGTGTACCTCCAACACTACCCCTGGGTGTACCTCCAACACTACCCCTGGATGTACCTCCAACACTACCCCTGGGTGTACCTCCAACATTACCATGGGTGTACCTCCAACACTACCCTGGGTGTACCTCCAACACTACCCTGTTTGTACCTCCAACACTACCCTGGGTGTACCTCCAACACTACCCCTGGGTGTACCTCCAACACTACCCCTGGGTGTACCTCCAACACTACCCCTGGGTGTACCTCCAACACTACCCCTGGGTGTACCTCCAACACTACCCCTGGGTGTACCTCCAACACTACCCCTGGGTGTACCTCCAACACTACCCCTGGGTGTACCTCCAACACTACCATGGGTGTATCCTCCAACACTACCCCTGGGTGTACCTCCAACACTACCCCTGGGTGTACCTCCAACACTACCCCTGGATGTACCTCCAACACTACCCCTGGGTGTACCTCCAACACTACCATGGGTGTACCTCCAACACTACCATGGGAGTACCTCCAACACTACCCCTGGGTGTACCTCCAACACTACCCCTGGGTGTACCTCCAACACTACCACTGGGTGTACCTCCAACACTACCCATGGGTGTACCTCCAACACTACCACTGTGTGTACCTCCAACACTACCCATGGGTGTACCTCCAACACTACCCTGGGTGTACCTCCAACACTACCATGGGTGTACCTCCAACACTACTCCTGGGTGTACCTCCAACACTACCCCTGGGTGTACCTCCAACACTACCACTGGGTGTACCTCCAA
>NC_091167.1:33008005-33147458 GCF_040958095.1 Procambarus clarkii
CTAGTAAACACACACACACGTGTACTTACACAAGCACACGTGCGTGTGTGTGTGTGTGTGTATACAGCATGAGTACTTATACACGCTCACACACAGCCACACACCTGTATGTCAATCGACACCAGCGCCGATAATACCTCACTACCAGGATAATTACTTCGTAACTACCGGGTAGACCAATACTTGCTGATCACCCAGTAACCCAACACCGGCCCTGGCTAGGTACCTCCAGGGAACAGGGACCCCCCTCGTGGTAGTTTGGTTATACCAGGTGGTGTAATGTGGTTATACCAGGTGGTAGTGTGGTTATACCAGCTGGTAGTGTGGCTATACCAGCTGGTAACGTATAATACCAGGTGTAAACTTTTGGAGACTTATTCATACCAAACCTAAGAATTTCATGGCTTCCTTATACGTAACCTAAGCTTTACGAGTGTATAGTTAAGCATAAACCTTTAGAACCTTATTAAAAACTGACGCACACTTAAAAATCCCTTCATGGTAGGTCCTAGAGGCCCTTGGGGGCTCTCTTACTTTCCCTAGAGGTACGATACAGAGGTTTGACTTTTACCTTCAAATACACTTTTACAAGATTTGTTATTAGCTTGACGTAGACCTTGTGTGGGGGCTTGTGTTTACGAGAGTACTCGTAAGTATATACCAACAGCCCACAGTCCTTAAACACACGCCCACAACACACGCCCACAGTCCTAAACACACGCCAACAGCCTTAAACACACGCCCTCAGCACACGCCCACAGCCCATAACACGCGCCCACAGCCCACAACACGCGCCCACAGCCCATAACACGCGCCCACAGCCCATAACACGCGCCCACAGCCCACAACACACGCCCACAGCCCACAACACACGCCCACAGCCCACAACACACGCCCACAGCCCACAACACACGCCCACAGCCCACAACACACGCCCACAGCCCACAACACACGCCCACAGCCCACAACACACGCCCACAACACGCGCCCTGGGCAAGCACACGTGGCGTAATTATAATCATGTTACAGTGAAGTTAACATCACCTGGAGACCAGCTGAGAGGGAGGGAGGTGGGCAGGGGGGGGGTTAAGTAGTTCATCTGCCTGTTACCTCTCTTTGTGTCTTGATCTCCCCCTCTCTCTCTCTTCCCCTCTCCTCACCTCTCCCGTTTCCCCTTGTCTCACTTGTGCTACTCTTTACTCCCTGTTTTATTTGTATTATTCTACGTTTCGTTCTACCTTTCGCTTCGCTCTCTCTCTCTTTCTCTCTCTCTTTCTCTCTCTCTCTCTCTCTCTCTCTCTCTCTCTCTCTCTCTCTCTCTCTCTCTCTCTCTCTCTCTCTCTCTCTCTCTCTCTCTCTCTCTCTCTCTCTCTCTCTCTCTCTCTCTCTCTCTCTCTCTCTCTCTCACCTTTCGTATATTTTCTAAGCTACTTCACATCTGACCACGCTAAATATTATTATTATTATTATTATTATTATTATTATTATTATTATTATTATTAATTATTATTATTACTAAAATAATAATAAATAATAATAATATTATTATTAAAAACCCACACTCGTGAATATGTGAAATTTATGTAAACGAATTTACACCAAGATTTTCGCACTCGCTTGAGTGCTTCATCAAGATCTGAGTGTGTGATTTAGGACCAAGACTTACATCTCGACGACCAATCAACGTTGATTAGACGTTGATATGTAAGTCTTTTTATGTGTGTCCTCTTCCCTTTCCGCGTCGTCTAGTCACTTGACTGTTCATATATACTTATGAATATATGAAAACGTATGTATTTCCGTTCACTTTCATATACGTGTGTGTGTGTATGTGTCGTGGAGGGTTGGGGGCCGTAATGGGACGTCAAACACCAGCCGTCAACCCTTAGTCCTTCAACTGCGTTAGTTTTTCATTACGTCGTCAATAAGAGCCGCAAAGTTCGCTTCATAAATTGAAAGTTAACACAGTGATTAGACCCGGCAGCGGGCGGAGGTGGGAGGGGGGGGGGGGGGTGGGCGGGGATGTGGAAGAGGGGAGAGGGAAGGGAAGGGAAAGTAGTGTGAGGGGAATGGGAAGGTAATATGGGGAATGTGGGAGATGACAGGACCCAATGAAGAAAGTATAATCGTATGTGTGCGTGTGTGTGTGTGTGTGTGTGTGTGTGCGGGTGTGTGTGTGTGTGTGTGTGTGTGTGTGTATGTGTGTGTGTGTGTGCGTGTGTGTGTGTGTGTGTGTGTGTGTGTGTGTGTGTGTGTGTGTGTGCGCGCGCGCGTGTGTATGTGCGCGTGTGCGCGTGTGTATGTGCGCGTGTGCGTGTGTGTTTCCGAAACTGATTAGGCTCATGTTTAATCTGTCGCGGTAGTTTTGTGGTGCAGGGAGTCGCTCAGGGCTCAGACTCTCCGGGATTTCTTACTGAATGTTGACTTTTTCCCCTTGCCGTCGGGATGGCATCTAATTGAAAACAAACTCGTTTCCATAACGGGTTTTAATTGGTCGAGCGAGTTTTACGAGACAATGCTTTAAAACATTATACCGTTGTCTTTTAACGTACCGGCGTATTTGACTATCATTTGTATTGTGACTTTCTCTACGAAATACATCACACATTGCATATAGTTGATGTATATGCTTGTATATATGTATATAGTTGATGTATATTTCCGTTAAGCAACGGAAATATTCTAATGTTTTCCGGTAAACAAAACGTGCCGGATCTCGTCGAGGCGAACCGTGAGCTCCTTAACGTATGTTGTTGTTATAGACTCAGCTACTCGGAACAAGTTCCAAGTAGCACGGGCTATGGTGACCCCGTAACTTACCTGGCACAGGAGCGGGGCAAGTAGCACGGGCTATGGTGACCCCGTAACTTACCTGGCACAGGAGCGGGGCAAGTAGCACGGGCTATGGTGAGCCCGTAACTTACCTGGCACAGGAGCGGGGCAAGTAGCACGGGCTATGGTGAGCCTCAGCCTTAACGTAACTCAGAGCGTCTCAGTAAATTAATTTCTAAATATTGATGCAGTACTGTATATATATATATATATATATATATATATGTCGTACCTAGTAGCCAGAACGCACTTCTCAGCCTACTATGCAAGGCCTGATTTGCCTAATAAGCCAAGTTTTCATGAATAAATATATTTTCTCTAATTTTTTTCTTATGAAATGATAAAGCTACCCATTTCATTATGTATGAAGTCAATTTTTTTTATTGGAGTTAAAATTAACGTAGATATGTGACCGAACCTAACCAACCCTACCTAACCTAACCTAACCTATCTTTATAGGTTAGGTTAGGTTAGGTAGCCGAAAACGTTAGGTAAGGTTAGGTTAGGTAGGTTAGGTAGTCGAAAAACAATTAATTCATAAAAACTTGGCTTATTAGGCAAATCGGGGCTTGCATAGTAGGCTGAGAAGTGCGTTCTGGCTACTAGGTACGACATATATATATATATATATATATATATATATATATATATATATATATATATATATATATATATATATGTCGTACCTAGTAGCCAGAACGCACTTCTCAGCCTACTATGGAAGGCCCGATTTGCCTAATAAGCCAAGTTTTTACGAATTAATTATTTTTCGAGTACCTAACCTACCTAACCTAACCTAACCTAACTTTTTCGGCTACCTAACCTAACCTAACCTATAAAGATAGGTTAGGTTAGGTTAGGTAGGGTTGGTTAGGTTCGGTCATATATCTACGCTAATTTTAACTCCAATAAAAAAAATTGACCTCATACATAATGAAATGGGTAGCTTTATCATTTCATAAGAAAAAAATTAGAAAAAATATATTAATTCAGGAAAACTTGGCTTACTAGGCAAATCTGGCCTTGCATAGTAGGCCAAAAAGTGCGTTCTGGCTACTAGGTACGACATATATATATATATATATATATATATATATATATATATATATATATATATATATATATATATATATATATATATATATATATATATATATACTTATAGCTACTTTTGTATGCATCTCTAAGCCTCGTATCAAGTTCTTACCTCGTAAATACCGAGACTATTTCCAAGGGTCCACCTTGATCACTAACAATTACCTCATTTGTCATAGTTTCCAACTGTCCAGTCTTCTCCCTAGTCTGTATTTGAGGAACAATATTAGGATATGTCCGTGCTGGCCCCTGCTATATGTGCTGGCTTATCATCCTTGACAAAATTTCGCGGAAGAAAAGTAAGTTAAGCATGAGCCCGGATAATCCGCGCTGCCGACCACCTCCCAGTTTACTGCCGGACAAGTCAGCCCATCGCGATTATTGACGATTGTTAGTGTATGAGTTGCGGGGTGTGAAGAGGCTTCCTCCTCGTTTCTGAGAGAGAGAGAGAGAGAGAGAGAGAGAGAGAGAGAGAGAGAGAGAGAGAGAGTACTCACCTAGTTGAAGGGGGTTGAACTTTAGCCCTTTGGTCCCAGACACACACTGGAGGACCTAGTGTGTGTGTGTTAGAGGGGGAAATATTAAACTATTAAAGCTATTAAAGCTTAAAGTTAAAGCTAAAGCTAAATTATATAAACTATTAAAACCGGTGTCGGTGGACTCGCCCCTCGCCACGACCCGAGTATCAGGGGAGTTTTATGCCTAATATTACATCATATTCCCCCCATGAGGAGCAAGGCAGTAAACTTCAGTTACAAGTTAATTAATTCACGTTGTCTCGGCCTCATGGATTGACCCCATTGACTCTGAAGGTTTCTTCTGCCTGCGGCTCCTTCTTGAAGGACGACCTTCAGATCAGTTCTTGCCTGTTTCATCTTGCTTACCTCGTGTGTGTGTGTGTGTGTGTGTGTGTGTGTGTGTGTGTGTGTGTGTGTGTGTGTGTGTGTGTGTGTATGTGTATGTGTGTGTGTGTGTGTGCGTGTATGTGTGTGTGTGTGTGTGTGTTTCCTCGCACCTGTTGCTTGTCTTCGGTAGGTGGTAAATCAGTATTATCTTATCCAGAAAAATGTTCAAATGCTCTGCAACTTATTTATTCAGAATCATCAGAATTGGATCAGACACATTAAACTTACAAGTGATCTTAAGTGCAGAGTCTGTGTCTTTTCAAGTGATCTAATATTCTTAAAGTCAAACTTCTAAATCAATAAATTCAGCATTATAATTTTTCTTTGGTTGTAAGAGAGGGAGGACTAGGGACAATGAAGGTCACTTCTCCGAGCAGTTGTTGTTTAAGATTCGCTACTTGGAACAAAAAGTTCCAAGCAGCACGGGCTATGGTGAGCCCGTAGCAGCTGTTGCCGTACAGCAGTTTCTTGAGACGAAAATATATTTTCCTCGTGAACAAATCCACAAGGGCCGTGTCGAGGGTTCGAACCTTGGGGTCCGAAAGGATCCCAGACGCTGCCTTAATCGACTGAGCTACGACATGGTTCAAAAGAACTTCCGGTTACAATTCTTTTAACCATGTCGTAGCTCAGTCGATTAAGGCATCGTCTGGGATCCTCTCGGACGTAGATTCGAACCCTCGTCACGGCCCTCGTGGATGTGTTCATTTGATGCATCACGCTATTGTGATTTCTGTGTGTAATGTATTTTCCTCCTTCAGACACTAATTTTCGGTTCTGTGTACACCTCTTCGTCGGTACTGTTGCATCCCTCCACAACACTGTATTCCGTGAACCAGTCACAACAGTCTGATAATTCAGCTACTGTTTCTGATAATTCTGATAATTTCTGATAATTCTGATAATTCTGATCATTTCTGATAATTCTGATAATTCACGGAGTCTGATAATTCAGCTACTGTTCCAGGACGCGATTCCTTTGTATTCACCTAGTAGTGCTTGCTGGGGTTGAGCTCTGCTCTTTCGCCCCGCCTCTCAACTGTCAATCAACTGTTTCTACTACTACTACTATTTTTTGTTCCACACCACACACCCCCCCCCCCTTCCCCCCCAGGAAGCAGCCCGTGACTGCTGGCTAACTCCCAAGTACCTATTTACTGTTAGGTAACAGGCGCATAGGGTGAAAGAAACTCTGCCCATCGTTTCTCTCCGGCGACCGGGATCGAACCCGGGACCACAGGATCACGTGTCCAGCGTGCTGTCCGCTCGGCTTTGTGTAGCATCAGGCATGTAAGTCCAACCAGTGAAGAGCAGAGGTGCTATAGGCACAATCAGAGATCACTGTATAAACATCAGAGGTCCAGTGAAGAGCAGAGGTGCCATAGGCACAATCAGAGAGCACTGTATAAACATCAGAGGTCCGCGGTTGTTCAACGTCCTCCCAGCGAGCATAAGAAATATTGCCGGAACAACCGTGGACATCTTCATGAGAAAACTGGACTGTTTTCTAAGAGAAGTTCCGGATCAGCCGGGCTGTGGTGGGTATGTGGCCCTGCGGGCCGCTCCAAGCAACAGCCTGGTGGACCAAACTCTCACAAGTCGAGCCTGGCCTCGGGCCGGGCTTGGGGAGTAGAAGAACTTCCAGAACTCCATCAACCAGGTAATAAATTTTGCAATTGTGACTTGGTCCTCGTGGTCACGTCATCCAGTGTTTCAAGGTAACCAGTGTTTCAGTGGTTAAAATGGTCAAGTGTTTCAAGGTAACCAGTGTTTCAGTGGTTAAAATGGTCAAGTGTTTCAAGGTAACCAGTGTTTCAGTGGTTAAAATGGTCAAGTGTTTCAAGGTAACCAGTGTTTCAGTGGTTAAAATGGTCAAGTGTTTCAAGGTAACCAGTGTTTCAGTGGTTAAAATGGTCAAGTGTTTCAAGGTAACCAGTGTTTCAGTGGTTAAAATGGTCAAGTGTTTCAAGGTAACCAGTGTTTCAGTGGTTAAAATGGTCAAGTGTTTCAAGGTAACCAGTGTTTCAGTGTTTCAAGGTAACCTCAAGGTTCCCGTTGCAGTACTGGCGGACTGGCCGGACAACTGGCCGTGCTGTTGTTGGACCTGTATACGAGTTTTTGTACGACTCAACTGAACTCTCGCGACTCTTTTGTGAGGTAATACCCGCCCTTGCTCTTAGGATCAAGCAGAATCTACGTTCTGAGCATTTAGTTCTTCATGCCTTGCCAGGGCAGGACTTGACGTCGCGGCTCCAGGCACGTCGTTCTTCTAATGTTCTTGGGTCCCCCCGTCCCAACCTTTTCCCAGGGGCTGTACCTTGGCAGCGCGGAGTCGCCTCTTCCTTGTCCAGCATGTGTTAACAGCGGCCGTAAAGGCGGGCTGCGTGTTGTCGGGTTTTATATGAGAGTTATACGCTCGTTGCCTGAAGGTTACCTGGTAGTCGGCTTCAGGTCGTCTGACGGGCAGCCAGGTCGTCTGACGGGCAGCCAGGTCGTCTGATGGGCAGCCAGGTCGTCTGACGGGCAGCCAGGTCGTCTGACGGGCAGCCAGGTCGTCTGACGTGTAGCCAGGTCGTCTGACGGGCAGCCAGGTCGTCTGACGTGTAGCCAGGTCGTCTGACGTGCAGCCAGGTCTTCTGACGGGCAGCCAGGTTTTCTGACGTGTAGCCAGGTCGTCTGACGTGCAGCCAGGTCGTCTGATGGGCAGCCAGGTCGTCTGACGGGCAGCCAGGTCTTCTGACGGGCAGCCAGGTCTTCTGACGTGCAGCCAGGTCGTCTGATGGGCAGCCAGGTCGTCTGACGGGCAGCCAGGTCGTCTGACGGGCAGCCAGGTCGTCTGACGTGCAGCCAGGTCGTCTGACGGGCAGCCAGGTCTTCTGACGTGCAGCCAGGTCGTCTGATGGGCAGCCAGGTCGTCTGACGGGCAGCCAGGTCGTCTGACGGGCAGCCAGGTCGTCTGACGTGCACCAGGTCGTCTGACGTGCATCAGGTCGTGGCCGAGACTGACACTAACACACGGGAAATATAGGATTCGGGGAGTTGTTATCTATTTGGGTTATCTTTTGGTCTTTTCTTCCCATGTAATTTGTGTTTTTGTAGATGATATCACTTTATTTACCACCAATCTATCTCAAATTATAGTCCCTCTAATTACGTAAAGTTTCAAAGTTGGATTATCCATGCTTAAAGGTATTACTCTTACCTGTAAATCCGCTACACCTCTTTGCACCTCAATTATATATTAAGTTATATTTAATCCTAGATTATATTGAAATTCTAAGACGAGGTGGACTGTGATAAGGAAATCCTGAGGAGACAGTTGATAAAGGATCGTGTTTATATAGAATCTTAGAAGTGCTGCGATGTATTAATATTATTATTCCTCACACTTCACAGGTTATTCATGAGTCTCATATATACGTTATTTATCTACCTGAAGCGACGTATGTATACAGTACAAGACTTTCAGATATTTTATCATCTGTAAAACAGTGAGTTACCATTTCATACAACGTGAGGTTTAAATTTATCTCTAAATGGTTTAATTATTTTATCACAGGCTAAGATATAATTCTCTAGGGTGTGTGTGTGTGTGTGTGTGTGTGTGTGTGTGTGTGTGTGTGTGTGTGTGTGTGTGTGTGTGTGTGTGTGTGTGTGTGTTTGTCCACACGCTTTACACTTCATCTAGTTCCACATACAAGCTACAGGTGCCAGAGACACCTGTAGTCAAGTCGTATTTGAGCCGTGACAACATTTGTTAGTCTATTCACTTTGTTACTTGCCCCCCATACACCTGCTTTGTCTCGAACATTCCATTGTGATAAACAATGGAGCTGATAGTTCCTGTTTGCACGGCTCTACTTCATATTTATCTAAGAGTTCCCGTCTAATGACACTTGGGTATTATTTGATAGCCCAAGATTACGCTCAATATTGTCTCTATTTACTGCAAGCTTTAGCAAGGGCATCAACATTATTATGTCCAATATATGAGCAGATCCACAAAAAAGGAAGGGGGTGGTAGAAGAAAAGCACACAGAAACTGTATTGGAGGGGACCTACATTCCCTCCAATGCGTTATGTGTGGTTTCCTCCGAGGCTATGGGTCCCCCTTCTTCCAGCCAGAGGTGGTACTCCCTTCCCTTTTATATATATATATATATATATATATATATATATATATATATATATATATATATATATATATATATATATATATATATATATATATATATATATATATAATATGTATGTGTGTGTGTGTGTCTGGCTTCGAAAACACTCACGTTATTATTTGATTTAATACTATTTAATAATAACTATTTAATGCTGGTAGTGAGAAAAGTGAGTCTGAAATAGTTATTTTGTCCACTTGAGCGTTGTCAATAATGTTGACTGTTACCTCTATAGTTACCAGGTCAACTTGTCCAGATACTGACCATTACATTTTCAATTGTTCTTCCAACGGGTTGATGAACATGCCTTCCGTGGAGCTGAATTGAGTGATCCATCGGCAGACACGGTCTGTGTGACGATGATGTTAGTTTATTGATTGTGTATGTGTTCAAGGGTACTTAATTTACCATCAAGATAAAGGAGGGTTGCGTGTGATAACTGTCTTGGTGGGGTTATGCAGGCGTCAGGATGTCAAAAAAGATACTATGTGTCAATATGAAGTAATGCAATTCTATTATGTTACCTATTACCGCGTACCATCATAGAAGTAGGATCCCTTGATTGTTTCAAGCGTAGGTTAGACATATATATATGAATGAAGTTGGGTGGATATAAATAGGAGTTGCCTCGTAAGGGTCAATAGTCCTTCTGTAGTCACCTTCATTCTTATGTTCTTACGCCGCATTCTTTCATCTTTACAAACATCGTGCAGTCCCATCATTTAAATATGAGTGATTGTTCTTTGAATCCACCTTAGAATCGGTAATTATGCTGCTTATGTGTTCTAGCAGTTCAAATAATTCAATGATTTTGTCACATGGAAACTTTAGTCCTAACATAAGATTGATTTCAAATATCCTATCATGAATGGTAGGTATATTTAGTTCTTTCCGCATATTGAGAACGTTGGTAGTTATTGGTTGTCATCAACCTTCAGTTTTTGTGGTCCATTTTTGCTATTACCAACTAATTTGTCAGATACCTTAGCCTTTGCAGCGTTGATTACGAGACCAAGGCTCTCACAAGCTGTATGTGCGCAATATAAAAATTTATTTGCTTTTCGCGGTGGGTTTTAGTAGGTACAAGGATGTTATCTGCATAGCTAATAATGATTTTTTTTGGACTATTTGGGATTGATTTTAGTGAGGCATTGATTAGAACATTAAACAAGGTAGGACTTGGTACTCCTCCTTGTGGGGGGTGCCTAGTTGCATTAATTTAGTTTCACTTTTGTAGCCTTGGAACAGTGCAGAGGACTTCCGGTTGATAAGATAACCTTGTACCCATTGAAACAATTGTCCACTCTATCCGTTCTATGCTAATTCATACAAGGTAACTTTCCTGTTAGCAATATCAAAGGTATTTTTTCTTATCCAGAAATACTGTGTATTTGTGCCTTCTGTCTCCATGAACAGTGTAAAAGGCTGGGATGCAGCAGTGTACAGTTTTTCCATGTGTGAAACCATTGACATCAGGTGACATGTACTTTTTAATTCTATGCAATAATTTGTTGAGCAACATTCTCTCAATGGTTTTACACATGCAGTGAGAGGAGGCGAGAAGCGTCGGGTTGGCTAGGTTTTGGTACAGGTACCGTGAGACTACTGGTTCATGGTACAGGTACCGTGAGACTACTGGCCCATGGTACAGGTACCGTGAGACTACTGGCCCATGGTACAGGTACCGTGAGACTGCTGGTTCATGGTACAGGTACCGTGAGACTACTGGCCCATGGTACAGGTACCGTGAGACTGCTGGTCCATGGTACAGGTACCGTGAGACTGCTGGTCCATGGTACAGGTCCCGTGAGACTACTGGTTCATGGTACAGGTACCGTGAGACTACTGGCCCATGGTACAGGTCCCGTGAGACTACTGGCCCATGGAACAGGTACCGTGAGATTGCTGGTTCCTGGTACAGGTACCGTGAGATTGCTGGTTCCTGGTACAGGTACCGTGAGACTGCTGGTCCATGGTACAGGTACCGTGAGACTACTGGTTCATGGTACAGGTACCGTGAGACTGCTGGTCCATGGTACAGGTACCGTGAGACTACTGGCCCATGGTACAGGTACCGTGAGATTGCTGGTCCATGCTACAGGTACCGTGAGACTACTGTTCTATGAAGTCTATGAAGACATTTTCATGTTCTTTTTATTTTCCACTGTTAGTCTGCGTCTTCTCAGCTTAGCGACAGATATGACAACATTCGACACATGTATGTTGGCTGTTAATGCTGAGTGATCGGACATTAGATCATCCACAATATCAGAGTCAAGAGTTGTGTATATGACAGGTTGGAGCCAGTCCACCAATCGACCGCTCCTTCATTCACATGGGTTGGCTGACTCTTACTGATAGATAATAGCTGACTCTTACTGATAGATAATAGCTGACTCTTACTGATAGATAATAGCTGACTCTTACTGATAGATAATAGCTGACTCTTACTGATAGATAATAGCTGACTCTTACTGATAGATAATTTGAACATCATCATGTACATCGAGATGAAATAATATCGATGCGTCTCGTGATTAATCTTGGCTGTCAATCTTCTTCCGTTGGTATTAATGAATTCATCACCTAATGTTGTGTGTCCTGGAACTTTAATTGCCAATTAGGGTGGAAGGATGAGTACGAAGAAAGTATGGTACTTTGTGTAATGAAGATCAGTAGACCTCTCTCTCTGTCTCTGTCTCTGTCTCTGTCTCTGTCTCTCTCTCTCTCTCTCTCTCTGTCTCTGTCTCTGTCTCTCTCTCTCTCTCTCTCTCTCTCTCTCTCTCTCTCTCTCTCTCTCTCTCTCTCTCTCTCTCTCTCTCTCTCTCTCTCTCTCTCTCTCTCTTTCTCTCTCTTGGTGTGTGTATGTGTGTAATATATATATATATATATATATATATATATATATATATATATATATATATATATATATATATATATATATATATATATATATATTCCGTACAAAATATCATTTACCATTTGTGTGACAACAAACTACACCTCTATAATGACTACAAAAGCGTATACAAGTCAGACATCTCGGGCCTCCATATAACGAAGCCCGAGAGGGACGAAAGAGAGATTTATGACATGGACGTTATAAGCAAGTTAGCACATTAAGGCCATGCAGCGGAACGCTCTTGGCATCATTATCGTGCAGGAGGAAGATGGGTGTGCTGCCGTGCAAGCAACGTGACAACCTAACCTAGCCCCTAACCTAACCCCTAGCCTAACCCCTAGCCTAACCCCTAGCCTAACCCCTAGCCTAACCCCTAGCCTAACCTTAACCTAGTCCGAAAGCCATAGTGCCGCAGACGTGGCTCCAGCTACCTCCGAGGCTGTCGTTAATACAGCTCTGAAAGGTAACAGTTCCTTTAGAATGAACTGGCTTTTAGTGCTGGATAATTACAGTAATTCAGAGTTATATTTAAGAATAATACTGATAGTGATTGCAGTCATTCTTATAACCAAGTAACATGATGACTCGGCTCGCGTCCTGATGACACATGTACGTCGTCGCAAGAGCTCAATGGAGATTAGCAGAGGGTGTAACCAAAAGGTATACTCTTTAGGGATACACAAAGAAGTGTACTTCGCGTCCATGCTAAGAGTTTACTTCAGCGCTCGACTAATGGTGTTGACCGCCCACTCTCCGGTGTAGCTAATGGAGTTCTTCATCAGACGCTCTCTCAAGAGAAAGATTAAATTGCCAATGAATTTTTACATTAATTCTGTTACATCTAGCAAGTGAGAAGCGCTCATGTTAAAGTCGAATTATTAGAGACGCCGCGACGGGGCATCAACATATTACTTTAAGATTTCAACTTAGATTCAACAGAGCAGAAGAAGTTGTTAAACACATGGGGGCAAAATCTTACTAAAGCGACCATACGAGTCATAAATACTCATACTCCGCTCAAGTAAAACAGAAACAAGCAACACTTAGTGGGCCAGCCAGAGGCTTAGGGGCCCGCGCAGGAATATCCCTGAAAAAAATTATATATATATATATATATATATATATATATATATATTACTATTTATTACCAGAAGAAAACAGACCTGCTCTTCCCTTCAGCTGTGGGCTCTCCTGGAAGCTACGCCCAGAGACAGACTTGTGTTTGAACTGTTATGAAGGAACTGTGTCGTAGTTTTTTTTTATTATTTTAATTATTTTCTACCACAAACGTGGCCACACATTTACAATGCTAACCAGCATATATACATTTTCTTCTGTCCTCCATGGACAGGTGTGTCGTAGTGTTTGTGCTGATCATCAGTCCTATTTAATGCAAATTTTTATAGGGGATCACTTGTTCAAACTCTTCACGTTAGAACGAATTCATTATGTAAATAATGTAGGCCAGTAACGTAAACAATTCGTTGATGCAATGTCCCCCCAAAAAAAATGAGCATCGGAATTCTTAATAGACTGTCGTTTGTTAAATATATTCGCACAGACAACAACATTTGATATCTGCCGAAATTGTTCTGGACAAATAGGCATTATATACGTGAGGCCGTGGCAAGCTGTGGGAGTGTAGAGGCGTGGTGCTGTCGTGTTTGCCGACGTGTTGAGTAAACTGGTATGGCCACGGAGAGGAGCAGGAGGCTCCGTGTCCGCCTGGAAGTGCCCTGGCCCGCTGTCACAGCCTCCAGCCAAGTGGTGGAGATGCAGGTGCCCGTGTTCCAGTGGGTCCTCTGACGCTGCTTGCCTCCTACACTGCCCACTCCAGGGCTGGAGGATCCACTCGAGCGGGCCCAGAGGTCCTATAGCTTTTTGTACTCTTGGGCCCAAAGTCCTGTAGCTCTCACTCTAGGAACCAGCACATCCTGCACTCCCGTTTTCTAAAGCGCGGGAATGCCCGCTCGACACGAGGACTTAAAATTGAAAGAAATTGTCATTCACTACTATTTTGGTTATCTTGAGATGATTTCGGGGCTTTTTAGTGTCCCCGCGGTGGCTGAAGAATTTATATTTCCTTCTCAGGAGCGATAGCAAGGAAACATTAAGAGGTGTAGGGGTTCGTCGCCCCCCCCCCCCCAGTGAGCAGCCGCAGAGTGGGAATATGATGGATTAATTCTGGGGTGTCGCACCTCCTCCTCCTCGTTACCACCACCATCCATCAGGGGGCGACGCTACCCGAGGCTTGTGCCTCGACCCTCTCTCTCTCTCTCTCTCGACGCCCGCCAAACACACACCGAAACTACGACGTTGGTACAACGTTCCAACACGTTTTTATCACCTCCTAACCAGTTATAACAACCAATGTAGCAAGTTGTAACAACGTTCTAATATGTCATAGACAAGTTAAACCAAGATGTAACAACTTTATTACAAGTTGTAACAAGCGGAAAATAGAGACAGTTTCGGTTTGTATTTCCAGGGATATCTCTCTCTCTCTCTCTCTCTCTCTCTCTCTCTCTCTCTCTCTCTCTCTCTCTCTCTCTCTCTCTCTCTCTCTCTCTCTCTCTCATATCCTAGAAAGAATCTTGACCATATTTATTAGGTTCACTTGACAACCTTGAAATTAATTAAATCTCCAAAAGTCCATTTTATACTTGTAATACTAGCGCGTTTCACTAAAGTATAATTTAGCACCTTCAGAGGCAGAGTGAAAGTGAATGCAAAAAAAAAGGCAAATTTAGCACTATATATTCCACGCCGGTGTGATGAGAGAAGAGGTGGTTACCCTGCCGAGAAGACCTGGTAATCTGATGCAAACATCTTGCAACAATTTACTGTTGCAACATACGTGTTTAACCGATATCTACAGTTATACCAGACTCAGTCGAGCCAGAACTTGTTCCAGAACTTTTACGCCAGTTCATGTCACAAATTGCAAATGTTTTTTTTTTTACTTGTTGGAACTTACCTGCCAGTGACCTCTACTAGCTTTGTTATACAAGTGTTATATTTTTTATATATATATTTTGACGTTTGAGTTCGATGTCTTGCCTTAAGGTTGGGACTGGAGGTGGCTTCCACAACTTAAGCATATAGTGAGTTCCACTTGTTGACTACACGTTCAGGGGACGAGCATTTCCTTCTATTTTTTTCGGTTCATTTTCGTTTCCAGCTGCCCATTTATGTCCTCTCGTCCTACTTTAATTTCTTTCAGTTTAGGAGGTTGCTACTTGTCCACCTTGTCTGTTCTCTTCTTAATCTTGTATGCTATGATCATATCCCTTTATATATATATATATATATATATATATATATATATATATATATATATATATATATATATATATATACACTTCAGCAGCACACTGCCATCTCATACCAGCTCAGTTCAGGAATTACTGCCGAGATCAACTCTGCACACCGTATTGGTATTAAAGTTTTCCTCGGTAGTATAACTAGTGACAATAAGTTCCTAAATTTTATAGTGCCAATTTCCTCCACGGTAGCATAGTGCCAGTTCACGCCTTAAATATATTAAAATAGCATTTTATGCTTCATTTCCACAGAATTAATTATTTTTCTCCGACAATACAATATCAGTTCTTGCTCCGGTCAACCCGGAAGGTGACATCTAATGTCTGAAGAGACATTACAGAGAGTCATCACGTGTCTGTGATGCTGTCTAATGCTAAAGTGTTATTCATGGTTACTGAAGCCCGGCTCCTGTCTCTGGGAACACAGAACCATCTCCTTCCTTAATCTCACGGTGCTAATTTCAGTATTTAATAATCCGAACCAATCATTTACGCAGCACTGCAGGGTCAATCTTGTCATTAGGCTGCAGTGTGCCAACCTTGCTCTAATATTGTGCCAACCGTGCTCTAATACTGTGCCAACCTTGCTCTAATACTGTGCCAACCTTGCTCTAATATTGTGCCAACCGTGCTCTAATACTGTGCCAACCTTGCTCTAATACTGTGCCAACCTTGCTCTAATACTGTGCCAACCTTGCTCTAATATTGTGCCAACCGTGCTCTAATACTGTGCCAACCTTGCTCTAATACTGTGCCAACCGTGCTCTAATACTGTGCCATCCTTGCTCTAATATTGTGCCAACCGTGCTCTAATACTGTGCCAACCTTGCTCTAATATTGTGCCAACCGTGCTCTAATACTGTGCCAACCTTGCTCTAATATTGTGCCAACCGTGCTCTAATGCTGTGCCAACCTTGCTCTAATACTGTGCCAACCTTGCTCTAATACTGTGCCAACCTTGCTCTAATATTGTGCCAACCGTGCTCTAATACTGTGCCAACCTTGCTCTAATATTGTGCCAACCGTGCTCTAATACTGTGCCAACCTTGCTCTAATACTGTGCCAACCTTGCTCTAATATTGTGCCAACCTTGCTCTAATACTGTGCCAACCTTGCTTTAATACTGTGCCAACCTTGCTCTAATACTGTGCCAACCTTGCTCTAATACTGTGCCAACCTTGCTCTAATACTGTGCCAACCTTGCTCTAATACTGTGCCAACCTTTCCCCAATGCTGTGCCAACCTTGCTCTAATGCTTCAGTGCCAACCTTACCCCCCAATACTACAGTGCCAGCCTTGCCGTGACGCTGTGGTAGCCAGCTCGTGTTGTGGCACTACAATGATCACCAGCCCCGCTTGAACTATTGGCACTTCTCCCCCTTCTCCCTCAACACCCCCCTTCTGTCACCACCCCCTCAGACTCTCTCTCACATGGTCCATCGTATACCCCCCTTCAACCTCTCCCTTCTCGTACTGTTTCTTCCTGCCCCTCTCACTCTCCCCCCCCCCCCCCTCTCAACACCCTTGTCCTAACACACATCACGCCACGTGACCAGAGACTCTGGTGACTGAGAGACACCCCAGGCCAAGTCAGGTCATCTCACGCCAGAGGTCAAGTACGGATGACAGGCTGGTCGGTAATGGGTCAGAGAGAGATGGATTGTTACCTCAATGGGACTCGGGAATATCGATGAGCGGATTTGAGGAGCATTAGGAGAAGGTGAAGGAGGAGGAGGAGAAGGAGGAGAAGAGGGAGGTTGAAGAGGGTGGTGAGGGGAGGGAAAGCAGTAGGAAAAGACAGCGGTGAATGAGGTGGTGGATAAGGAGGAGGAGGAGGCGGAGACGAAGACAGTGACCAGCAAGCAACTGCGTCAATTAAACAATTTAATGGTTATGATGTTGGGTGGTGGGTTAGGGCGGCGTGTGGAGGCACTGTGGCAGTGCCAGCAGGAGGGCCAGCACTGTGGCAGTGCCAGCAGGAGGGCCAGCACTGTGGCAGTGCCAGCAGGAGGGCCAGCAGGAGGGCCAGCACTGTGGCAGTGCCAGCAGGAGGGCCAGCACTGTGGCAGTGCCAGCAGGAGGGCCAGCACTGTGGCAGTGCCAGCAGGAGGGCCAGCACTGTGGCAGTGCCAGCAGGAGGGCCAGCACTGTGGCAGTGCCAGCAGGAGGGCCAGCAGCAGGACGACCACCACCACACCTCCGGTAAAGTGCTGCTGGTGGCAGTCACCCCCGCCTTCAACCCTTCGGTAATTATAAAGCTGCCCTGTAAATACCTGGCCCGGGTTACCCGCCACTCCATCCATCTTCTGTGGCGCGGCTCCCCCCCCCCCCCTCCTTCTCCACCACCACCATCACTCCATCTTGTGTGGCACAACCTCTCCCTACCCCTCCCTACACCCCCTCTTTCACCATAACCTACACCACCACAACAACCACAACCTCGGCCGATCGGACAGCCAGCTGGACTTGTGATCCTGTGGTCCTGGGTTCGATCCAAGGCGCCAGCGAGAAACAATGGGCAGAGTTTCTTTCACCCTATGCCCCTGTTACCTAGCAGTAAAATAGGTACCTGGGTGTTAGTCAGCTGTCACGGGCTGCTTCCTGGGGGGATGGAGGCCTGGTCGAGGACCGGGCCGCGGGGACACTAAAAAGCCCCGAAATCATCTCAAGATAACCTTTGAAGAGGAATGAAACAGGGAGCACTGAGTGGAATAGACAAGATAGACAAGGACAGTCTCTTCACACTGAGAAAGAGAAGGGCGACACGGAACAAGTGGAAGCTGGAAGCACAAGTGAGTAGGAGAAATATAAGGAAATATTGGTACCCCCCGTGCGGGTGGACAATAAGAGGGGGTGCTGGGAAAGAAGTTGTGGAAGCCACCTCCCTCTAAAATGTTAAGGCTAGATTCGAGAAAGAATTCGGACGTCAGAATAGTTTAATTATAACGCAACGGATAGAACAAAAGGTGTTAGGCGGGGGGGGGGGGGGGGGGGCATGAAGAGATAGACCTTACTTCCCCATAGGCGTTGATAGGTATGCACCACCACCACAACCATCACCACCACCACAACCATCACCACCACCACAACCATCACCACCACCACAACCATCACCACCACCACAACCATCACCACCACCACAACCATCACCACCACCACAACCACCACCACCACCACAACCACCACCACAACCACACCTACAACCACCACCACCACAACCATCACCACCACCACAACCACCACCACAACCATCACCACCACCACAACCATCACCACCACCACAACCATCACCACCACCACAACCATCACCACCACCACAACCACCACCACAACCACACCTACAACCACCACCACAACCACACCTACAACCACCACCACCACAACCATCACCACCACCACAACCACCACCACAACCATCACCACCACCACAACCATCACCACCACCACAACCATCACCACCACCACAACCATCACCACCACCACAACCACACCTACAACCACAACCACCACCACAACCACACCTACAACCACCACCACCACAACCACCACCACCACAACCATCACCACCACCACAACCACCACCACCACCACAACCACCACCACAACCACACCTACAACCACCACCACCACAACCATCACCACCACCACAACCATCACCACCACCACAACCATCACCACCACCACAACCACCACAACCACCACAACCACCACAACCACCACCACAACCACACCTACAACCACCACCACCACAACCATCACCACCACCACAACCATCACCACCACCACAACCATCACCACCACCACAACCACCACAACCACCACAACCACCACCACAACCACACCTACAACCACCACAACCACACCTACAACCACCACCACCACAACCATCACCACCACCACAACCATCACCACCACCACAACCACACCTACAACCACCACCACCACAACCATCACCACAACTACAACCATCACCACCACCACCACAACCACACCTACAACCACCACCACCACAACCATACCTACCACCACAACCACCACAACCATCATCACCACCACCACCACCACAACCACTACAACTACCACCACAACAACCACCACCACTACTACCACCACTACTACCACCACCACAACAACCACAACCACCACCACAACAACACCCACAACCACCACCACAACCACCACCACATGTCAACTCCAACAAGAATTCTTAACGTTGCGTCTCCTTTCCCAATATCGGCGGACTCTAGAACCCCCATCAATTCTCGCCTCTATCACCCCTTTGCTTGAAGATAAGTGGGGGAGGAAGAATGATAAATGGCATAGCGCTACCTTAAAAAAACAAGGGAGGTGGTGGGGTGTGCCTTGGTCGTCCGCGCTACAGAGCGGCACCCAGTGCCATGCCAGGAGGCGCTGGGCGTGACAAGGCACTAGAGGGGTCCCCCGAGTGGTGGAGGTAGTGACAAATGACCATGGACACCAACACGTGGCACCCCAACCCCCCCCACACACACTGGCACTTTGATGATACACCTCTGTCCCAGCTCCCATAACCCCCACTCCTCCTCCTTCCTACGTACCCCCTCTCTCTCTCTCCCTCCCTCTCCCTCTCCCTCTCCCTCTCTCCCTCTCTCCCTCCATCCCAGGAACACACGTGGACACAGAGAGGGTTTTTTCTAGGGCAATAGCCATCAGTAACATGCTCCTTAAACCTGACTCGGTAGATAAATATATATATATTGTCTCAAGATCATTTTTTTAGGCTTCCACGCAATAAGTTGGCTTCAATTTTCAGGTTACGAACTCTCAGACGTAACTTGTGAACGCTTGTAGCGTCGTCTTGAGGTGCTCAAGACGACGTTATTGAAACTAAGATATAATCCTTCCAGCATGGCAATATTAATTATACCTCCTTTAATAAGGGGCAGGGAGAGGGGAGGGGGGAGAGAATTATACAAAAAAAATAGTTTTCTCTGGTGGTGGTTGGTGTCCGGGGCGTCGTCGGGGTTACTGATGCATGCTATAAATACCTGGAGACGAATTATGACAGATACGAGCAACATGAGACCTCAACGTTGATAAAACATGACGAATGTCATACATTCAGGGGACGTGGTGGATGTGGGGGGGGGGGTATGGAGAGAAGAGAGGGGGTGCATGGTAGAAAACGGTAAATTATAGTGTCCCCCATTTTAAAGGGGACACTATAATTTTTTTTTATTTTTTTTGTGCGTCTTGGCAGTGGGCAGGGAGTTTGTGTTACGCATTTTGGTGAATTTATGAACACATTCAGATGTTTTGCCAAGTGTAAAGCGCTTCCTCTGCGTGATTTGTTTTGGCTTTGACTTGTTGCAGGTGAGCTTGTTAAGGACACTACGAGAGCGAGAGAGAGAGTGTGTGTAAACACGCGGAATATTTGTTGGTTAGGCTTTAAACACGAACACGGAAGCTAAACATTTCATTTACATATATATATATGTAATAAATTGTGTTGATTGTGTACAGTATCTGGCGAAATAAACATAATGCAAAGTTTGCATTTGAAGTGTCGGAATAATTTAGTGTTTGGTGTCGAGGTTTTTGCAGTTCATTCTTTCCCCGAAATTATGAATTGATTTACTAAGTAATATGCCAACTCGTCGCAGCTCTGACTAAAATGGGATCATCTAGCCATACAAACGTTGGTCAAATTCTGGTTAATCCATCCTACTCATATGTATACGAAACAAAACACATAAACACATTTAACACAGGATTCAAAACTGATTACTTTTCAAACTTTGATTGAAAAAATGCTTATCTCTCTCCCGTGTTGGATTGGCACTTTTAAATACTTCAGCAGCGAACTGCCGATACAAATAATTACCATTAGACCTTGAAACACCTGACCTTACCCCCCCCCCCCCTACCCCCCTCCTAGAAAAAAAATTACCCCCACCCATATAACAAAAAATTAAAATAAATAACTATATTAATTTCACGAGGGTAGAAATAGCCTAAGCAACTCTATCCTTTTGGAGATGTAATTTATTTTTTCAATAAACCGACTTGAACTAAACACATTTGTGAAGATGCCATTTATCACTACACAGTATGGTGGTCATACTGGTGGTTGAGTCATTAAGGTCGGCGGTTGTTTTGGTAGTTGACCTCGGGCTAAGGTCGTCCGAGGTCAGTGTCCAGCCTACAGAGGCATTTGCTCACATTAATGTTCAGTATATATAACCAGGAACAGTATTTTCTCGATTTTAAATTGACCAAAGCATATTATAGCTTCGTGTCCTGTTAGGCCTAGGACAGGTTTAGTATTTTGGTTCTACTTGCAAATTTTTGTATTTGCAGTACAAAGTCAAATAAAAAAAGTTTGATGCAACGGATATGAGGACTAGGCGCTGAGATATGAGGGCTGGGAGCTGAGATATCAGGACTAGGAGCTGAGATATCAGGACTAGGAGCTGAGATATCAGGACTAGGAGCTGAGATATCAGGACTGGGAGCTGGGATATGAGGACTAGGAGCTGAGATATCAGGACTAGGAGCTGAGATATCAGGACTAGGAGCTGAGATATCAGGACTAGGAGCTGAGATATCAGGACTAGGAGCTGAGATATCAGGACTAGGACCTGAGATATCAGGACTAGGAACTGAGATATCAGGACTAGGAGCTGAGATATCAGGACTAGGAGCTGAGATATCAGGACTAGGAGCTGAGATATCAGGACTAGGAGCTGAGATATCAGGACTAGGAGCTGAGATATCAGGACTAGGAGCTGAGATATCAGGACTAGGAGCTGAGATATCAGGACTAGGAACTGAGATATCAGGACTAGGAGCTGAGATACCAGGACTAGGAGCTGAGATATCAGGACTAGGAGCTGAGATATGAGGACAGTGCCCAAGAAGAAGGAACGATGCCCAAGCAATTAGACGAACAGTTAGATTAACGAAGACCCCCATCCATCCACGGGTCTCTAGTATCAGCTATTGGTAGTGGCTCGACAGAGCCTATACTTACGGGCTATTCATGCCCGTGCCACCTTTAGGGTGGCTTAATCTTCCCCAATCATCATCTGCAGTCCTGCTCTTGGGTTGCATTGGCGCGTCCATAGACCCCTCCCTATCCCCAGATCTCCAGTATCAGCTCTTGATACAGATAATGGCCCCAGAGAGCCTCCACTTACGGGCTCACCATAGCCCGTGCTACTTGGAACTTTTTTGTTATGAATAAATGAATCTAAAACAACAACAACATCTGGATTAACGAGAATTTGACCAAAAGTTTATTAGGAGAGTCTGCAGTGAAGAGATTTTCTCTGGCTGTATTAACGAGCATTTTGGCGTCTGCTAACGAGCGCGGGCTGCGTATCCTGCGGGAGCGACGTTCACGAATTGGCTCACTCGTTCCGGATCAATCCTTACATGAACCCAACACGAGAGATTCGGTTCTTCCTTGAAGCTGCGAGCGGTCTCCCATGATTGGTACAGCATGTGATGATGCTGCCGCTGTGTATGCTTAAGCTACATCAGTATATTTCCATCATTTATATCCTTAAAAAAAAAAAAGGTTTAAATATAAGCGGGTTTTTTTTTGTAGGTGTAAATATCACTGATGTTTAGCGAGTACACATGTGTTGGTAGCTGGAGTCTTGGGTATCGTAGAGAGGACAACTTTTATGCTGCGTTATTAATGATATCAAGCTTGATCTTCGCGAAGATATTATGAAGACTTTACTGGTCGTGCTGCTCCTGTTGCTGCTGTTGATGATGATGCTGCTGCTGCTACTGTTGCTGCTGCTGCTGCTGATGCTGCTGTTGCTGCTGCTGCTGTTGCTGCTGTTGCTGATGCTGATGCTGATGCTGCTGATGCTGATGCTGTTGATGCTGCTGCTGCTGATGCTGATGCTGTTGATGCTGCTGCTGCTGCTGCTGCTACTGTTGCTGCTGATGCTACTGCTGCTGCTGCTGCTGCTGATGCTGCTGTTGCTGCTGCTACTGATGCTGCTGTTGCTGCTGCCTGGCTCGATTTCTCCACAACAAGGCTGTTAATCTCCCACGCAGCGGCCGAGACGTGCATGACGCGTATATTGACTAGGCCAAGTAGTGTAGCATAGTTCATGAGGCGGAGTCGGCCGCCTCTAGTCACTGAATGCAGAGCACGAGGGATGCTGACTCGAGCGTGGAGAATGCTGACGTATTGCTTGGAAACAAGCTGTTGGGGCTGGGGTACATAATGACCGGAGCAACGCCTGGAAGCACCTTACACATGCTTCATATAAGTTTCCCAAGGACGCACGCACGCACGCACGCGGGATTGGCTCAGAATAACTTAACTCTGAAATCCAATCTGCTTGATGATTTAATTGGGGGGGGGGCTCGTGGGTGACTTTTCTGATAAAAAACTATCTTTAATTTGGTTGTTTAAACTGTGCTCGGATCTTAAACTAATGATCGCTCTTCGGGCTACACTAATATGTGTGATTTACATTAAAATCTTCTGTTTGGGTAAATTACTTCACTTTATGTTGTCGTCTGAGGAGGAGCTGGTGAAGATCTGTTGGCGTCTCCTTGGAGAGGGGCGTCCTCTGGGGCTCACAGGGCTCTGATGCTCACAGGGCTTTAACACCCACCACGCTTCTTTGTTGAGCTTCTTGAGCGCCAGGCACGAGCCTTGCTATCACTGCTCCGATATCATATTCTTGCTTTTAGTTCACCTGACAGATAACTCCTCGTTTGTCCCTGGAAGATAACCCCCTTGTTTGTCCCTGGAAGATAACCCTTCGTTTGTCCCTGGAAGATAACCCTTCGTTTGTCCCTGGAAGATAACCCTTCGTTTGTCCCTGGAAGATAACCCCCTCGTTTGTCCCTGGAAGATAACCCCCTAGTTTGTCCCTGGAAGATAACCCCCTCGTTTGTCCCTGGAAGATAACCCCCTAGTTTGTCCCTGGAAGATAACCCCCTAGTTTGTCCCTGGAAGATAACCCCCTCGTTTGTCCCTGGAAGATAACCCCCTAGTTTGTCCCTGGAACAAACATATATATATATATATATATATATATATATATATATATATATATATATATATATATATATATATATATATATATATTATATATATATATATAATATATATATATATATATATATATACATATATATATATATATATATAATATATATTGATATATATATATATATATATATATATATATATATATATAATATATATTGATATATATATATATATATATATATATATATATATATATATATATCAATAAGACGTCGCCTCAGTTTGTTAATGAAGTAACTCATATTTTCAACTTCAAAGTGGAATGTTTTAAAGAACCAGAAAAAAAAGGTTGAGGAAGAAACCAGCTGGGCGAATAACCCCCTCCTACCCCCTCCCCATCCCCCCTCCCCATCCCCCCTCCCCATCCCCCACCTCCCCCCCCCCACCCCACCTCCCCCCCTCCAACCCCCTTCCCCCCCTCCACCTCCCCCCCCCCCCCCCACCACCCCCCAAAGGTCGCACAGTGTACCCATTAAGTGAAGAAATTATTAATCCCACTTCTCACACGAGTGATTTTGGTGATTTCTTTAATAACGAGTTGAGTATTTCTGCGCTGCTTTGATGCTTGTAAACCTGCGATACATAGAAGGAATATGTACTCATTTATCCCTGGTTATATACACAAAAAAATCAAATATTATAATTTCGCTCTATTGTCACTTGATATTTGAAGTATAACGATCATTATTTTTTTTTTTCAATAGTATACCGGGATATATGTATGCCAGGAAGTGTAGCCCGCTTCTCGGTGTATGTATATGTATATACTGAGGGGTTAATTTAGTTCTAAATGATGTTAAAGGCTTCGGCCCTTGGAGAGGCGAGTGAAAGGACCCTACAGAGGGCAAAGGACCCGAGTGCACCTGCTGAGGAAGAACATAAGAGTTAAGAAAACAACATACAACATATTGGTCCATACGAGGGAGTTTCTATTTATCATCATCAAAACATATATATATATATATATATATATATATATATATATATATATATATATATATATATATATATATATATATATATTTATATATATATATATATATATATATATATATATATATATATATATATATATATATATATATATATATTTTGTTGTGCATAAAATGATGTACACAGCCTATGTGCGCTCCGTCATAGACTATGTTGCGCCAGTTTTGTCCACTTATTCCCATACTTATATGAAAAAACTTGAAGTCATACAAAATGAAGCCATGACAATCATTCTTGGAGTCCCAAGAACTGCCAAAACGTCTAATCTACGAGAGGAGTTGTCCCTCCTCAGTGTTAAAAGTCGAATTCAGGAACTGAATGCTAAGCTTGCACTTAAGTTAGCCAGTGATCCCCATTACAATGATATTGCAAAAAAAAACTAAGCTCTGTGCTACTTTCAGGGGGAAACAGGAGAAGCAAAAAATGGCATCACAGAGCAGTCTGCTACCTTGAGGAACTTCACCTGCTTGAGCAAGCCCGTGAGCTCCTGCCTGTAGAGAGGTTACCTCCCTGGGAGGATGACTCATGCAGGATCATCATCAATAAAATGGCAGCGAAAAAGTCCAACATGATAGCTCAAGAAATGAGGCACAATTGTCTGGAGGAAATCTATAAAGAGGCCGGAAATGAGTTAGATCAAATCTACTCTGATGGGTCATCTAACCCTGTCAATGGCAGGGCTGGTGCAGCATACACTGTAATTAGGAATAATGCCTTGCATCGCGGAAATGAAGGAAAAGCCCGTATTGAGAACTACTGCCTTTACAATACAAGCGGAGCTAACCTGCCATTGTTATGGTGTTAAGATTACTTGAACGAAGCATTAACGGTGCAGTGATCTGCACTGACTCTAAAGCATGCGCTACAAAGCCTTACTAAAAATCGGGCAGAAAATCTTGCGATAGTCGCTGAGATCAAAGAGAGCAGTGAGAGTACTTAACCAATCAAGGAAGAATCGTCAAGTTTCTGTGGATCCCCTCCCATGTTGGAATATGTGGAATGAACGAGCAGATGTGCTGGCTGCTGAAGGCGCTGAAGGAGACCATATTGAATACGTCATATCCAAGACTCTACTACAAATTAGAGGCATCATCAGGCAACTATCACCGTGACAAGGTAACTGAGGAAAGGAGGACTAGAAGAACAAATCAGTGAATCTGTACGATGGTACAGCATGTGATTGCAGCTGGCAATCCCAATCATTATGGACGAAGAGGAGGTGACCGCGGGAGAGAATCAGTAATAGCAAGAATTCGTCTTGGATACAATTATCCATGGAGATTCGGAATGGAAACAACAGTTGAGCAGAGGAGTTGCAGAATCTGTGGTGAGAGTAACGGAACACCGCCTTGACCACTACCTGAGAGAATGTGAACACCTGAGAGACATTAGACATGTGCAGAATAAGTAAACCCCACATTGTTTGAGTTAGGAAAACACTGTTTGTCAAATATTGATACTGTTCTTAAAAGATTCCCATATTTTGCACCCGCAGGATAACGTAAGATTTTAAGGGTTGACAAATGTTAATCTTCTTGTTTGATAAGCTGTTCACTTGAAACAGTTAAGCAAGTCCCAGCTGTGTCTGGGTACAAGTGACAGGATGAACAACCCAGCGGGTTTTCTTACTTTTGGGGAGTGTTGTACATGCTGCTATGGCGGTGTGTCCACTCACAGGATGAGTGGCGCTGCCCAGAAAACTCGCCCCTCGGAACAAAATTTAAAAAAGTTTAACATCAATAATCATGGTGGCTGCTCTGTAAGGAATCATTTAACAGAAAATACATAAGAACATAAGAACAAAGGCAACTGCAGAAGGCCTATTGGCCCATACGAGGCAGCTCCTATTGGTCCATACGAGGCAGCTCCTATTGGTCCATACGAGGCAGCTCCTATTGGTCCATACGAGGCAGCTCCTATTGGTCCATACGAGGCAGCTCCTATTGGTCCATACGAGGCAGCTCCTATTAATGAGGCAGCTCCTATTACAGTACACATGTGAGTACCACCGCCAAGGTTCGCTCTGTCGCGGGTGAGTTTTCCTTATTTTGTAATATATTATAAGAAATATATTTTGCAATATATTTTACAATAATTATAAGTACTTATATATTATGTAATTTACTTACTACGTAAATCTAATCCTTGAATTAAATTTTCAAGCGGCTGACATTATCTAATTAAGAGGTTTGTCGGGGACTGAAAGTCTATATAGCGCTAACGCTATATAAATAATATAATATATAAATAATATAATGTATAAATAATATAATATATAAATAATATAATGTATAAATAATATAATATATAAATAATATAATGTATAAATAATATAATATAAAAATATAAATATGTATATATTAGATGCATATAGTCCTGGGGACCATTCAGGCTTGTTCGCAAATAAAAATATATAAATACTTTAGGCTTGTATCGAGGTTGCCCCGGGATCGAACTGAGGCTCCCCTGAATGCAACACTGCAACATTTCCATAACTCCCAGTTATCACTTTACTACTGGGTGAACAGAGGTATCAGGTAAAAAGTAAACGTGCCCGACCCATTTCTCGCTCCCCTGGGGATCGAACCTTAGGTCCCGATTATGAATCGAGAACGAAGCCCACTGTACTACGAGACCCCCCTTGAACAAGGTTGATTGATTAATGAAGATTAAGCCACCCAAGAGGTGGCACGGGCATGAATATCCCGTAAGTGGTTGAACAGTGTTGTAAATGTCCAGCACATCTCAAAGTATATGGCAATAAGCGAGCTGATGAGGTGGTCCAAGATGCCTCAGCCCACTTGGCCCCCTTCCACCCCCCCTCCCTCTACCTCCCCTCTCCTTCTCCCTCTCCCCCCCTCCTTCCCCCCCCCCCCCTCCCTCTCCCCCCTCTAAGTCGTTTCCTCCCATTTGATGAGTTCCATCTGGGAGGATTTGGTCATCTTGGCTGCGTTCTCGAGACAGCACCGTCGGTCCCACCTAGCTGAGAGGGGCCACTGAGGTGGGTCGTCCCTGGCTCATGACCCCCTGAGGTGGGTCGTCTCTGGCTCATGACCCCCTGAGGTGGGTCGTCTCTGGCTTATGACCCCCTGAGGTGGGTCGTCCCTGGCTCATGATCCCCTGAGGTGGGTCGTCCCTGGCCCATGACCCCCTGAGGTGGGTCGTCCCTGGCCTATGACCCCCTGAAGTGGGTCGTCCCTGGCCCATGACCCCCTGAGGTGGGTCGTCCCTGGCCCATGATCCCCTGAGGTGGGTCGTCCGTCCCTGGCCCATGACCCCCTGAGGTGGGTCGTCCCTGGCCCATGATCCCTGAGATGGGTCGTGCGTCCCTGGCCCATGATCCCTGAGGTGGGTCGTCCCTGGCCCATGACCCCCTGAGGTGGGTCGTCCCTGGCTCATGTCTCCAGGTGGGAGAGTGTGCTGTGGGAGTGTGTTCAATTAATTGCGTGAAGTCCACACTCTCACATGCTAGTGAGAGACATGTGATAGCAACACACACATGCTAGAAGAGAGCTCGCTAGAGTGAGAGATGCTAGTATTACACACACACCTGTTAGATTAAGACACTTGGTAGTAAGACACATACTAGTAAAACACACACATGCTAATGCTGGTCACATAGCCAATACCTGGGAGAGTTAAGCTTTAGTGCAAGAAGCCTCAGGAACCCCCCTATAATGGATTCAGTTGAAACCCAGCTTGCAATTGCTCTTACCATGTCGTGGTGTAGAGGTCTAAGACGTTTGCTTAGGAGCATAGGTTCGACTCCTCCTCCTCCTCTCGGCTCCTACTGAGAGAGAGAGAGAGAGAGAGAGAGAGAGAGAGAGAGAGAGAGAGAGAGAGAGAGAGAGCTTCACGGTGCTACTTGCGTGACTCACACAACACAGGGAAATAGCCCTATCATCAGTTAGTCCCAACAGGAAGTTCTCTCTCCATCCCAATGTGTAAGATATTCCAACTTCTTGAAGGCCTCTAACTCTCCTCTCATTGATTTAGTGGAAAATTATATATATATATATATATATATATATATATATATATATATATATATGTCGTACCTAGTAGCCAGAACTCACTTCTCAGCCTACTATTCAAGGCCCGATTTGCCTAATAAGCCAAGTTTTCCTGAATTAATATATTTACTATAATTTTTTTCTTATGAAATGATAAAGCAACCCTTTTCTCTATGTATGAGTTCAATTTTTTTTTATTGGAGTTAAAATTAACGTAGATATATGACCGAACCTAACCAACCCTACCTAACCTAACCTAACCTATATTTATAGGTAAGGTTAGGTTAGGTAGCCAAAAAAAGCTAGGTTAGGTTAGGTTAGGTAGGTTAGGTAGACGAAAAAACATTAATTCATGAAAACTTGGCTTATTAGGCAAATCGGGCCTTGAATAGTAGGCTGAGAAGTGCGTTCTGGCTATTAGGTACGACATATATATATATATATATATATATATATATATATATATATATATATATATATATATATATATATATGTCGTACCTAGTAGCCAGAACGCACTTCTCAGCCTACTATGCATGGCTCGATTTGCCTAATAAGCCAAGTTTTCATGAATTAATTGTTTTTCGACTACCTAACCTACCTAACCTAACCTAACCTAACTTTTTCTGCTACCTAACCTAACCTATAAAGATAGGTTAGGTTAGGTTAGGTTAGGGAGGGTTGGTTAGGTTCGGTCATATATCTACGTTAATTTTAACTCCAATAAAAAAAATTGATCTCATATATAATGAAATGGGTAGCTTTATCATTTCATAAGAAAAAATTAGAGAAAATATATTAATTCAGGAAAACTTGGCTTATTAGGCAAATCGGGCCTTGCATAGTAGGCTGAGAAGTGCGTTCTGGCTACTAGGTACGACATATATATATATATATATATATATATATATATATATATATATATATATATATATATATATATATATATATATAATGTATCATCACATCATGATGTGTTGATGAGGTTTCTTTAATAAAGTCTTGGTCACAGCTCGCTGAGATACACAACACTGATGTTTATACTAGAGGGAGAGAGAGAGGGGGGGGGGACCGTGGAGGTCATGAAGGTGAAGTTGAGGGCGTGGTCATGAAGGTGAAGGTGAGGGTTGAGGTCAGGAAGGTGAAGGTGGATTGAGACTATAGTTAGGTGAGGCTGAGAAAGACTGTTACAATTTTATATGTTTATGTAGCAATATTTCTAGTAGCAGGATTAGCAATGTTGAACTTTCCTTCAATATGTTTAGTTAGTTTAGTTCATTTATTGTGCACCCCATACCCATCTTGTAGGCGGTAGTGGAAAGGGTTACAGAGGCACATAATGGGCTCAGGGACTGAACCCCACAATTCATTTAGCTTACCAAGTTACAATCTTGATGGAGTTAGTAGTTTAATATGTTGGTTAGTGTTGTGTTGCCGGATCTCTGCACTCTTGCTCTCTCTCTCTCTCTCTCTCTCTCTACACCGTTTAATTATGTTGTTTTCTTCTTTAAATGATGAGGTTAGCGTCCTTGAACGCCAGAAGGTGAGGTGCTCTTGAATCATGCCTGCAACACCAGGCGTTGTTGGGGCTATCGATACAGCAGGCATACTTATGTTTGTAAATCCTTGAAATAAAATCTTGGATTGTTTCATCTGTGTATACTATGTCCCAACAATTAAAACAATTTGTAAACTCGGTTCACTTTTTCCATCTCGGCGTTCACTCGGGTTTTTGCATTCACTGCAATGTTTAACTTAACGTGTTCTCGATGTATGATCTAGGAATGTTAGACTCGACCGGTGAGGGTCAACACTTAAGCACAAGGTGTCGCTATTCAAGCTACTGCTTCCAGGTGGCCCACCTCTGACGCCTCTACAATAGTCGGGAATTTTTTTTTGGATATATGTACATTTTGAACCAAGCAACTTCTTTATCCATCTTCCTTTTGCGACGATAAGAGCTTAGCTCCTGGTCTATATACTGACTTTATACTGACACTTGTGTCCTGCCATCAGTGACTGATGTCTCGGTTGTCTGACGCAGCGCACGTCAATGTGTATGCTCGTCCTAGCGGGTGTCCCTTTGGGAGGAGACTAAGAGGAGAGACTCGGTCCAATCCATCGGTAATTCTGCTCTGGGTATGTCATGTCCGCTCCTCTCAGCCACTATACCTACGCTGATGTTATCAGTGTCACCATCGAAATTCGCTAAGAGCCAAATGATGTAAAGAGACCGACCATTTGTGACCGGTCTGTCGCCCCACGTTCCACTCCGAGAGAAGTGCATCTCGAAGGCTCGTATCTTGGTCAATGCCAGCATCCCAAGAAGCCGCGTCTACCACGGCTCTGATTGGTCGGTGGTGTTATTCTTGATATCCTTGACCAGTCGGCGAAGGTCACCTAACTCATTGTTTTGGAGAATCAAATGTGTACCCAGCCAGGGAACATTTTAGAATGTCTAACTAGACAGTATTTGTAAATGTTTAAACTTTTGCCCCACCCGTTTGTTAACCAAAAGAATTTGTACATTGACACGAATGAAAAATAATGTAAAGGCGGTAATAACATTATACGTGAAGTGGGCCACTGCATGACTCGCAGAGGAGACAAGAAGCTCGCGTCAGACCAGTACTGGTAATTACATGTGATGGTAATTCATGTCCTCGTTCTTAGTGCGACGTGCTTAACAAAACAGCTTTAATCCTGGCATTTAGTCCCGACCTCAGCATTCAGCGATATCTTTGAGAACTATGATATCCTGCTGGCTCGTAAAAATACTACACTGGTGATTTTTTTTCTCTCTTTATATTCAGCTGTTCCATGTCATCAGATTTCCAGAGGTGTCTAGCTGACGAGGTGACCAAGAATGCCTCAGCCAACTTAGAGCCTTCAGGGCATTCATTTCCATTTTATGATTTCCATTCACAGCTTAAGTCCAGCACACTTGTGTGGTTTGGACTTTTGTTGTGTTTCATGACAAACATGAGGTCGTCATTGGACGTGATCCATAGATTCTTTGGCCGTGTGATGCACCGGCCACTGGTGATGTAAGATCCCACATCTTGCTGTGAAGATTGTGGCACTTGCTGGTTGAGTGCCTCACACTAAGGACACTAGATATCATAAAGAATACCATGTGGGGTCTTGAGTGCTTGGAAATTGTGTTTCCTTCCTATTGAGATAACAAACCTCTTCAATATAATTAAGTTTTTATCTCGAACAGCTTTAGTATATTTTTTTCATATTTTAATCATTTTAATATTCGTTTTTACATATCAATCAATCAAAGCTTAAATGATCCTATCTCACTTGCCTGCCACTTCTACCTTAAGTCTATCTTGAGATGTTTACCCCCTCTGCCTTTCACACTCCGTTCATGAAGTTCCATTAGTTTATGATCTACCGCTTCTGCATTACCATTTATCCTTTAAACACTTTCCCTCTTCCTCTCACTAGCCTTACCTTCCATCCATCTCCCTTCCACTCACCCCTCATGACTTGTTTCTTCACCCTTCACAACTCGACTCCTCATAACACCTGTACTCCCCAAACCTCACACCTGCTTGCTTGACCAAGGCAATTACAGGTGCCTCACCTTCTTAAATTCTGCTTGCTGCCACCACCTCTGTATTGCTTCTGCACAGGAGAAACAGAACCTCACTGGCTGGTTAATGATGTTATCACTCATCCACTACACTGACAGGTGTTCAGACATTGATGTCAGCTGCACACCTGTCCAGACCTTCAATTACATACCTGCAGATGACCCTCGCTACTTAGCCCATTGGACACCATGAAGCAGAAGAGTCGTTTACGTACTGGCCTTGAAGCAATAGCATAAGACTCTGGGGAAAATAATGTAATTTATTAATTATTAATTAATTTTTAGTAATAAAACAAAGGGAGAACAATAAGCCTGGCCTGCATACCAGAATTTCAAAACAAGGTTGCAATTAACCATCAGAGTAATGATAGCTCATTAAATTTAACTCTATTAATCAAAGGATTAACACACTAATCACCTAATTATATGCCCATACCTCAAAGGCAGCGATTAATATACGCATCTGAATCTGAATCAGGAAGCGAGTTACAATATTAAGTTGTTAAGTATTTCATAAGATCTGGTCAACGTCTCCTTCCCACTCCCACCTAACATAAGTTTCCACCCCCATTTTCTGCCCCAAGATCACACTAACTCCTTCAAGACATCCCCCCTCTTCTTCCCTCCTCTTCCTACTCTCCTCCTCCTCTGCTCCTTTCATTATCTCTTTAGCAAGCAATATTAAATTAGATGACTTTCCTAGGATACGTCATCTGAACTATGACCTGTAATGCGACTAAGGTTCACCGGTACCTTGTCCTCTAATTCCTCTTCCTCACTTCTCTTCCTCCTCCTCCTCCTTCTCCTCTTTCGCTGACTAGGAACTTCTGAATGAGTTCTGCCTCACCTCTTATAGAGTCACCCACCTCATTACTTAAGAATTCCTTGATTTAAACACAATAATGCGTCCATTCTATGATCTTTGAACCGCCCTCTGTAGCCCAAATGTTCCCTCACATGTTACTGCTGAATATACCATAACACAGCGACCTACACTAAACTGTTACACCATCTGCTAATTCATCCCCCTCATAACTTTCCCCCCCCCTCATAACTTGCCCCCCCCTCATAACTTGCCCCCCCCCCTCATAACTTGCCCCCCTCATAACTTGCCCCCCCCCTCATAACTTGCCCCCCCTCATAACTTGCCCCCCCCCTCATAACTTGCCCCCCCCTCATAACTCATTTAATTACAACCAGTCCTTGACTCTTCATAACCTATTCCCCCCCCCCCCTCACACTTCACAGCCAGCCTGCTGTCATAACATCGCGTCAGCAAGGCGGACAGTTCGCCTCCTGTCATAATTCACTCTATATATCACATTTCCCGAAACGTTTCTGACATCTACACCTCTCCATATTCATTTCTCAAGCCAAAAAAAAATAAAAAAAAATCGTTCTCCCTTTTTGATCTCATACTTTCTGTTCCTTCCTTTCTTCAGTCTCCCCCCACCATCCTAGCTCTATCTTCTCTCCTCGTAGTCCCCTTTTCCCTACTTAACCCGACCTTCTTACACCCTTCTCTCTCTCTCTCTCTCTCTCTCTCTCTCTCTCTCTCTCTCTCTCTCTCTCTCTCTCTCTCTCTCTCTCTCTCTCTCTCTCTCTCTCTCTCTTTTTCTTTCCTTTCCCACATGACCCAAACTTCCTGTCATTCATCTCACCACAGCATATCCACCTTTCCTCCTGTTCCATGCCTTTCTCTCCTCTCATCTCCTGCTACCCTTACCTCTGCCACTTCCCCATCACCCATTTCTCTCCGTCTCACCCCCTGTCTCTTTCTCCTCTCCCTTTCATTTCTCCTCACCTTTCTTCATCCCACTTCACTCTCCACCCCACCCACCCCCACAACTCACCTCCTACCCCTCAGTTTTAACATGTACTCCCCTCCCCCCTCTCTCTCTCACCTCTCTCTCCCTACAGTCTCCCCTCTCCCTCCCTCCCTCTCCCCTCGCGTCCCCGCAGGATCAGCGGGCCGCGACCTGCTGGAGATAAGAGGTTTTTGCTGGTGGCGGAGCAGATAAGGGGAGCACAACCTCCCCCCACGCTGCTCCAGGTTTGCGGCGCAAGATGTGTCATCTGGCGGCCAGCACGCTCACAGCCTCTCCCTCACTCTGATGGGTATACCTGCGAGACACATGTATGTGTGTCCTGTACCTGTGAGATACATGTGTGTGTGTATGTACTTGCGGGGGTTGAGCTTTGTCTCTTTGGTGGGGTCAGAGTCAGCCGTTGTGTGAAGTAAGTTATTATTAAGACGTGATAAGGAGTAACATACTTTTTCTCAAACGTTTCATACGTTTTTCAAAACCAACTAATCAATATATATATATACTTAGATTTTCCGAGCAACCAGCCAGCCGAACAACCAGCCAGCCGAGCAACCAGCCAGCCGAACAACCAGCCAGCCGAACAAACAGCAAGGCCTTAAGCAACCAATAAGCTCTAAGCAACCAGCCAGCCTTAAGCAGCCAGCCAGCCTTAAGCAGCCAGCAAGCCAGTCAACAGAGTTTACCTCAAAGGTTAAGGGGTGAGCCAAGGCGTCAAACGCCAGCCAGCGAACGCTTGACACCCCACACCACACTGGCCTGACCAATACTGTTATTAGACCGCCATTAAAATCCACCAGAGTAAACAGTTTCTGGCGGCATTAGGAGCTAGTTGAGTATGATGTATTCCCTATACCGTCCATCACAGTCATTAAGTCAAGCTTTCATCACAAGGGGAAAGGGAAAAAAAGAGCACAAAAAAGAAAGCGCCAGGACGTGGGTGGATGTCTGGTCAGCTCCTGTGGTCGAGCCCCCAGCTATGCTACTTTATTCACTCTTGTGTTGATGATGATGATATCCTCATAATGCACCCAGAGTCTGCCAGTGCAGACTGCTTATCACGTGCCTCTGTATGGCTAATCATCCTGTGTGATGGGGATGATTTTTTAGCACCACATCACTTTGTGACATCCTGTACTCCCCTTCATATAGTCTAGGGCAGCTGCACAAATGCAGATGTACCTAAATGTGTTAATAAAAGAAAAAAGTCATGGTGTTTGGCTCGCCAGGTAGAAGCAAGTGGGAGGGGAGGGTACGATGGTAGAAAGAAATCGAAGATTTGTTTTTTAAATGTTGCTAACCAATCATTGAAGAGTCGTCAAATTTCTGTGGATCCCCTTCCAAGAGTAAGATTTGGTATGAGGAAAAAGAATGAAGGTATAAGGAAGACAAACATGATGCAAGGGAAGGGAAGGAAAGAGTGTATACAGAGGAGGAGGAGGAAGGCATGAGGATGGAGAAGAGAATATAACGAAGAGGGTATATAAGATAGGCTATCAGGAGCATTTAAGAGTATATTTCACGCTGCAAATCTGTTTTAAAAATTAACATTTGGGTTTATGGTGGAGTGGGGCGAACCGTCGAGTGTAATAGTCTTATTAAGATTATTCATTAATACTTTTGTATTAATATTACTGTTGAATTGAAACACGGAGTTGGTGGAGACCTTTTTGTAGTCAGGGCTTCACTCTGCGTTGAGAAGGCTGCCCTGAGAGCTTCCAGTCAGCCAGTAGTCAGGTCCTGAGAGCTTCCAGTCAGTCAGTAGTCAGTAGTCAGGTCCTGAGAGCTACCAGTCAGTCAGTAGTCAGGTCCTGAGAGCTACCAGTCAGCCAGTAGAGAGGCCCTGAGAGTTAAACAGTCAGCCTGTAGTCAAGCCCTGAGAGCTACCAGTCAGCCAACAGTCAGGCCCTGAGAGCTAACAGTCCTCTCACCCATCATTTTTTTTTCACAGACTCGACCAAAAAGTTAGTAATGTAACGAATTAGTAAAAATTACAGCTCCGTAATGTTTAAGTTTTCTGTACACCGGCCTGGATAAATTAGGTGGGTTGCTTGGGTTCGCTCGTAGGTTTCTGGTTAGGGAAAACCGGAACGTTTTGCACAGAGTGACAAATTGAGAGAACGTGTTGGGAGTTCTAAAACCTGACTGTCCAGTCAGGCTTTTCAATAGCTCTTATGCTGTGCTATCAGACACCAATAAACTTACCGTAAGCTTTGTCGTGGAGCACACGCAACAAAATAAACACTCGGAGTGTTTGACAATCAAGCACTTTAAGGTTTAAATCATTTAGTTCCTTACGCAGCTTAAACATTCGTGAGAGGTGAAGTTAGCAAAACCTAGTACAGAGTGTTCGGTAGTTAAGGACTCTTACGTCTGCTTAAAGTCCCCAAAAAATGCTGGAATTGTTGTTGTTGTTAAAGATTCGCTACCTGGTACAAAAAGTTCCAAGTAGCACGGGCTATGGTGAGCCCGTAATGCTGGAAGATCTGTGTAACATAGACGGGAAAAATATCAACACGACGATAAAATAGAACTCTCCGTCTGTTCTTTGCAACTGACTTAGACATAGCAACTCCGCCCCCGAAGCTGTTGCAGATGCCAGCGCTGCTCCCTGTGTTGTTGGACGGGGTCACGCCTTCGTCCCAACGTTTGGGGGTTACGCAGTTGTGTTTATGTTATATGAATGTGAACATTCTCCAGTGAATTCAACTCGTGTTCTCGTCACCCTTTGATCGCTATCTATGACATCAGTCAATAAAATCATCCACTAGACCCACCCAAACGAGCTCATAAAAGTCAGCAAAACAGATATGACTCAATTCCTCTCCGGTGACATCCTTCAGAGACCAGACACCAGCCCTGTGAATATGTGAAGTAATTGCTGCCTAAAGGTATCCAGATCCAGGCGGTCGAGCCGGTGGGGAGCCGGTCGGCCGAGTGGACAGCACGCTGGACTTGTGATCCTGTGGTCGCGGGTTCGATCCCGGGCGCCGGCAAGAAACAATGGGCAGAGTTTGTTTTGCCCCTATGCCCCTGTTACCTAGCAGTAAAATAGGTACCTGGGTGTTAGTCAGCTGTCACGGGCTGCTTCCTGGGGGTGGAGGCCTGGTCGAGGACCGGGCGACACTAAAGCCCCGAAATCATCTCAAGATAACCTCAAGACGTTGGCAGCTCCAACGGACGCCAATGTCCTTTATTTGGTAACGAAGCACACGGAGGCGGCCAGCGTCTGTTTGTCTATTAAGATGCATACCAAACCCACTATTAGAGGATAGCCTTCATGTTTGGGTAATGTTAGGTAATTATCAAGAGGAAGAGTATGGCCGTATAGCATGTGAAAGGAATTTGAGGACAAGAAAGTGGGGATATGAAGCCAGAGCGATGCTTAACCTTTTGAACCTTTGGGGATCGAACATGGAGCCTGCAGGACGCAAGATAGCCGCTGTACTGACCAGTCGAAGTTGATCGGTTTGATGTGTAAAGAAATAGAAGCACTGTTATTGCCTGCGTGTTATATCTGAAGCCTTTTGACAAAAGTATGCATAGTGTCAGACTCCTCGAAATGTAGACATTTCTATCCGGGAAAAGAGGTTGCATTGTCCGGGGAGGAAACGTTCAGCCGCGTCCTGGCTTACTCCAGGGAACACAACATATGCTAGTAACTCTTGGTATACGTTTTGAACGTTGATTCACTGTCATTTTTACCGTGGAAATTCGAAGCAGTACTGGATATATTCTTGGGTTCTAAGGATGACTGGATGTGACACACACCAGCCCGTTCTCGCCAGTGTTCCCAACGTCAAGAAACTGACGTACTAAGGTGCCATGCGATCTACCCAACCAGCGGACCCACCAACAGAAAACGGAACATTATGTCATTAGCCGTCACTATTTTCTTGTACGAGAGTTTTTGGTCGCCCTAGGTAGAGTGTACGGCATAATGTGACGGGTTATTAGGAAGACCAGTACTCGCAGGAACTGGACCTCGGTGGTGCTTCACGCTCATCAGCTTCACCGGTATTTCATCATTTACAGCACTCCACGCTGGGATCTTTATCTTGAATTGTAGGTAATACATTATAGTGAATGAAGGATTATCTTCCTCCCTCCCCTCGTGTGGCCACGTCTGTGGTAGAAAATAATAAAAATAAAATAATCCCTCCCCTCGTTCCTCACGTCCCCCCCCCTCTCTCACCTCGTCCCCCTCCCTTCCCCTCGTCCCCCCTCATCCCCCCTCGCCCCCCTCCAACTACTCTGGGTATTAAGTCAGCAAGGGGGAGTCAGATAGCAAGGGCACGCGGTTGACCCCTTCTCTGGCAGCGGGCTGAGACAGCAGCACCAGCCTCAGACACGCTGCTACTGTCACAACCATCCCCCTTTTCCCTTTCCTGATCCACCAAGTTATTGCTGTCGATGCCACATTGATGGTAGAGGTACTTGCATATCAGTAGTTACCTATCAGTGACTATAGGTAGGTAGCCTTATAGCCCCACCTGCTAGCCATTTGTACTTGGTGCATGTTTTGTAGGTGTCGTGAGGTTTGAGGTCTGTCTGTATCTTGTAACATTTTCTTTTCATTAAAAAATGTTCTCCTTGTTCACATTGTTCATTCCCTTCGTTATTGTGTGTCTTGGTATCACAGCTCTTTCGGTTCCTCTCCTCTAATCTTGTGTGATTGTGTTCCCTTAACCTGTGCTTGTCGCTTCTGTTATGACCCCTTTTGTAGCCTGGGTGGAACGAGTCTACCCCACTGAGAGTTATTCTGCTTTCCGGACCTGATTGAGAGGTTAGAGGAAAGATGTATACATTAAATATATAATAATCGTCAGTGAATAATTTAAGAAATATATGAGCAGAGGATGAGCATTTAAATAAGTGACATGAAATGAGATGTAGATACTTTGGAGACGTGAAGTGACGCTAGCAGGAGGTCGTGACCTCACTTGAGCTACAGCAGTCGTCAGAGGTGGTGTGTACGTCGTGATCTCCTGGGAGAAGGAAGGGTATAGCGCCCTGTGTTAGTGCTGAAGTGAAGGATATTTGATGTCAAGTTGACCAGACCACACACTAGAAGGTGAAGGGACGACGACGTTTCGGTCCATCTTGGGCCATTCTCAAGTCGATTGTGATGAGGAAGTAGATGCAGGCAATAAATAGGCAAGAGCGGTGAGGAGCAAAATGAATAATTTAAAAATTATTTCCTTCCTTCCTTCCTTCCTTCCTTCCTTCCTTCCTTCCTTCCTTCCTTCCTTCCTTCCTTCCTTCCTTCCTTCCTTCTAATTACTTCCTCACACTTGATGTCAAGTGTGAGGAAGCTGTAAGGGGAACTTGGTACACCATTTCTCTGTGATTTTGATAAATTAGACGCGACCTGGAAGTGTGTGTCGGTCGCGTCTTTATGGAACTCTAATTGTGTTGCTTCTTCAAGAGGAAGGAAGCAAGCAGGCGTTTTTGTTGTGGCGCCTGCCGGGCGACACCATGTACTCAAGTCAGGAGCAGAAGAGCTGTGAGGCATTGGTAGGAGTTTCAAATTCAATGTGTATAGGAAACCTACCAATGTGTGCTCGTATGTACATTTCTATTCAAATCATCGTGTTCAGGTCAAGCAGGCAGTTTTTTCTGGTATGTTTCTCAGAGCACTGAGAATTTGCAGTCCGGAATTTTTCGATGAAGAAATAGCAAATATATTTGAAATTGGGAAGAAGTTAAAATACCCAAAATCGATCTTGGATCTTGCGTTTGGTCAAGCAAGAAGGACTTTCTACAAACAGACTACTAAGTCTAAACCAGAACTGAAAAATTCGTTGGTATTACCATATTCTGAGGGTCTAGTAAATCTTGCCCCAGCCCTGAAGAACCTTAATATTAATCTAGTGTTCAAAAATGATAATACAGTTAAGTCCATGTTAATTAAGAACTCGCCCTCGTCTGTAGCAGGTTGTGTGTATTCCATCCCTTGTAATGAGTGTGCATGTGTTTACATCGGCCAGACAGGTAAATCTCTTTCCTCGCGTTTAAAACAGCATTCATATGCTATTCGTACAGCCCAGCACTCCAGTGCATTGTATTTACATTCCAGTTTATGTAATCATTCTATCGACTTCACAGGGGCAAAATGTATTGTTAAAAGTAAGGATTTTGTTGAACGAAACGTGATCGAGTCTGCTCTGATCAAACATTGTAACAACAGTCTTAATGTGAGCCCCGGTATGTACAAGTTGGATCCCTATTTAAGCCTCAATATAGCACGTCAAAACAATATAGCAATCATTTAACACGTATGGCACTTGGAGATATTAATAGGAGCTGCCTCGTATGGGCCAATAGGCCTTCTGCAGTTTCCTTCTTTCTTATAATTCCTTTCCTCCACTTATTTTTTGGTGGTCAGGTGATCTGCCCAGGCGGATATAAAGGTCTGATCAGCAATCTTATCTTCATTCTACTTTGCTCTGATGAAGGCGAATTAGCCGAAAACGCGTTAAGCATATATATATATATATATATATATATATATATATATATATATATATATATATATATATATATATATATATATATATATATATATATATATATATATATATATATATATATATATATATACATGTTTCCTTGTGTATATTTTTCAGTCACTAGCAATAACTTCCGTCATAGACAAAGCATAGCAGAGACGACATTAATTAATAACATGTGGGGGTATTCAGCGAAGGTAGTAATACACTGTAGTGATGATAGGCGCGAGGTTGTGTTTGCATAAGGTATCTATATTAATGTTTGGGAGGGTTCGTATTATGAAGGCAAATGAGACAAGAACTTACGACCTGATTTTGGCATTGGATGAGCGTGAAGCTTAAGATACGATCCGTAGCCAGCTGTGGGAGGGAGAGGGGGGAGGGGGCTGGTGGTTTGGGGGCTACGGGGGGGGGGAAGAGGGGCTGGTCGGGGGGACGGGGGGGTAGAGGGGCTGGTGGCGGGGTGGAGAGGGCTGTAGTCTTTTGTATTGGTGTATTTCACTGTATTCTATCACATTCCTTTAGCTCAGTTCATCACTCGACATTTGAAAGTAATATGCCTACCCCCACATACAACACACTGTGAACACGGACGCAAGCTGTGAACACGGACGCAAGCTGTGAACACGGACGCAAGCTGTGAACACGGACGCAAGCCGTGAACACGGACGCAGTTTTTATTTTACGCAGTAGAAGAGTGGCTGTTCACCCATCTTGGTTTCTAGGCTAAAATCTGATTTATGTAGATTAAAAAATACAAAGTTTGATATGAACAAGAAAATGACATTAAGAGATGACAAGTTAATATTTTATTAATATCATTTTAATTTAAAAGTGCCGTGTTTCAATCCATGTTGAAAATGTTTAAGATTGCATTGTTCGGGAATCATTTGAATGTCCCGCGAGGAAAATGTTTTAACGGGAGACTTGTCTATGTTATTATGTCGTACGAAAGTCTCTAATGTCGACAACTTAGCATAACTATCAGCTACTCAGTCTTATTTCGTATTCAAGAAGAACTTTTTTCTCTATAGCAATGCATATATGTATGAGTGGATGTTGGGTGGTGTGTGCGTGTGGGGGGGTAGGGGGGGGGGGAAGAGAGGGGGGGCTGATATGTGTTTTGGCCGTTGTATGTGGGTTAATGTGTGTATGTGTGTTGGTCGTTCGTTGTGTGTGTGTGTGTGTGTTGGCTGTTGTATGTGAGCTGATGTGTGTGTGTGTGTAGGATCTAAACACTTACCTAATAAGTGACTAGGTACTTTGACTGGTCAAATATTTATGAACATTTTTGTCAAATTTAGATTTCTCAAATACATTGTTATAATACCTCGGAGCTCTTGAAGAACGGGCCAGGAACCTATTGTCCCATAACTTGCTTACTCTGATTTTTTTTTCGAAACCCGGGATTTTACTGTTAATAATAATTTGTTATTCTTAGAAGGAATTTGTGATACAAACAATTGGTATCTGTTCTTGAAGGTTCACTTTCTTTCGAAAGTAAAGCTTTTCGAAAGTGAAGCTGTTCTTGAAGCTTTACTTTCGAAACTTGAGCTTCACTTTTAGTCTTTATATCCAACTCACTTGCATACAATCTCCAACACACCAGAATACAATCTCCAACACACCAGAATACAATCTCCAACACTCCAGAATACAATCTCCAACTCATCAGCATATATCTCCAAATACCAAAATACAATTTTCAGTATCGCAGCCTAAAGAAATTCCAGCACCCCCAGCATGCAGTCACCGACACAGCAGCCTAAAATAACCCTTCAGACGGACTCTTCTACAGCATAGTCCCCGGCGCACTTGACATTCCTCTCTACCTGCCACACATCAATATCTAAATTATGCAGCCATCACCATCATCATCATCCCTTGAAATGTACCTCTAGATCCTCCTGCTGGCTCCCTCCACCGCTGGGAATGGTTGCGTTATGATATGGTCAATTAACAAGGCAATAAAGACCAGAATGAGAGAGCCAGAGAGAGAGAGAGAGAGAGAGAGAGAGAGAGAGAGAGAGAGAGAGAGAGAGAGAGAGAGAGAGAGAGAGAGGAACAGGACGATGCTGAGCCACTGAAACACCATAAACTGTCCCTTTACAAGGGTGGTCGCCAGGGAGCCATAAACATTATAACACTAGTAAAACTATAAATGGACCTTCACTGGGAGATGAACCTGTGTGTGTGTGTGTGTACACAAGACGAACACTGTTCCTGCCTGCGGCCATGCGCGGAACTACCAGATAATTACTGGTACTTTTGTTGTTGTTGCTGCTGCTCATCAGCGGTGCTCATCAGCGGTGGGGTCACAGGTCTTGAGGCTTTTGGGGAAACTTACCGCTAACCAAAATGGCCGTGAGATCGTCGTGATTTAATTAGATGCTGGGTGTGTCTACCGATGAGGAGGGTCGTTCGTGGGGCATTCAGATCGTTCGTGGGACATTCAGATCGTTCGTGGGACATTCAGATCGTTCGTGGGACATTCAGATCGTTCATGGGACATTCAGATCGTTCGTGGGGCAGTCTGTTCCCTACACTCATGCTCCTGTGATCCCTAATCGTTGTTCTCTTTGATTTTCCCAATTTTGTTTCTACTCCAACTATGTTTCTCTGCTCTTCCTGGCCTGTCGACTCTCCGTGTCTCTTCTTCGTGTACACCAATACGCTCTTGGTCTCTTGTTGCTCTGCGTTTGCATTTGAAAATATTGACATTATATTGAATATATTTTTTCAGTAATCTGATGCATTTTATTGTAAACACATAATCCGTTGGAGACCGGTACTTTTGCTTTCGTTTTGATCGTTCCTTTCCTCCTTCCTCACACTAGTTTGCAATTGGTGACATTTAGCGAGAGCGAGAGAAAATAGTAGGAAGGAAAGTGTGTGTGGGGGGTATTGGGAAGGAAGAGGTCCAACTATCTCAGCCAAATATTTGCAATGTTGTCTGTATCGCTCCCGACGGGCTGTTCTTCCCTCACTCCCTCCCTCCCTTTCTCTTCTTCCCTCACTTGAGCCTCACTCCGCCACCCCACACCTCTCCTCTCCCTCCCTCCCCCCTCACCTCCCTCCCCCCCTCACCTCAGCCCACTCTCGTATTTCTCGGCAAATTACATTTTAATGGAAGATAAACAGGCAATCTTTGTGTCGCCGTTCACACCGCTACACAATACACTCGCGCTCAGAAAATGGGAACCGGGAGTGAGCACCGGGCTCCGTTTTTTGTTGTGGCGGTTGTCATGGCATTTATGGTAGCTCACGCCAGGTGTATAACTCTGGCGTATTAGTTTCGGCGTAGGTAAGGGTTTCTTTGGGGAGGGGGCGGGAAGGGTGTAGTTTCATTAGGCAAGGTTTGTGTGTGTGTGTGTGGGGGGGGGGGGGGGGGGGTAACAATTTAGACGCGTAGAACAGAAACGCGCGAGGGTGTGTTTGGATATCGGTGAGAGTTATTCAGTCTTGGAAAGGTATTCTTTTTGTTCAGATTGCCTGCCATCTCTCGACACAAACGGAGAACAGAGGGAGAAAGTGTCTGGACGCTGTGAACGCGTCCACACGAACGTGAACACCCTTGAAGGTGTGTTAGTTGTCATGACATACACAGGTTCATGCAATATTTACAACAATATTTTCATTTATATTTTACGACCTACACTACACAGAACCTTCACAACACACAACCTACACTATACACGACGAAGATGGAGTGCATCGTGGAGCTTCACTTCTGGGGTCGTCCCTTCAAAGGTCTCATAGAATCCGTTTCCCCACAGATTTAGGGGGTCCGACCAGGAGCCTCTGAGTCCTCCTTCTTTGAGCAGAATTCCCAGTTTTGGGGGACTCGCGCAGTCGCCAGACCACGCGACAAAACCCCCTCAGTCTATATCCACTTCCTGGAGGCCCCTCTGCCATCATGATAAATTTGATGGGGTTCTTGGACGAGCTGATAGTGATGGCTACGCCTTTTTTTTCAGAGCAAGCTTTCGATCCCTGATGGTCCAAGAGGTGAACATCGTTCCTTCGCTCCGTTCTCCCTATGCTAACTGCTTCTATCCTGTCCTCATATCCCTTCTATCTGTATCTATAGGATAGAATGTCCGTTTGTTGGTCTGTGTGAACGTGCAAGGTTGGAGGACAGACGCTTGGGGCTAGCTTCACACATGAAGGACGTGAGGTATGGGCATGTCATAGGCCAGGCAATCACACCTTAAGAAGTATCAGTATCACACTCAGTCCTACCGTGATATTTTCATGAAGTCAAATTTAAAATGTTGGATGTATTGCCCGTAGACTTATTTACCAGTTTCAGTGCAGACAAAAACAAAAAATCTGGCTATTCATCATATACTCGCTGTATGGCTAACCGCCCTGCGAGATTGGGACATTTTAGTATAACTGTTACTTTATACACTCTTGTGTTCATGATGATATCCTCATATTGCATCTAGAGTGTGTCAGTGCAGACTACTTCTCATGTGGCCTCTGTATAACTAACCATTCTGTGTGATGGGGATTTTTAGCATCACGTAGCTAGTTCTTGACACACATTGTACTCCCCTTCATATAGTCTAGAGCAGCTGCACAAAGGCGGATGAACATAAATGTGTTAATAAAAATAATTATAATTATTCTCAGAGAAAGAGAGGAAGGATAAAATAACCTCAAGGAAGGGGTGGAGAGAAGAAAGGAGAAGGGAGAAAGAGAGAGAGAGAGAGAGAGAGAGAGAGAGAGAGAGAGAGAGAGAGAGAGAGAGAGAGAGAGAGAGAGAGAGAGAGAGAGATATGTTGGAGAAAGGTGGAGATGGGAAGAGAGGGGTGATAGGGAAACAGAAATGAGGAAAGGGAAGATTGGAAGAGAAGGAAAGAGAAAGTGGAGAGACCCGGGAGCAGCCGGGTATCCTTTCTCGTGTGATATATAGTCATTCTGGTTTACTGCTGCTCTCTCCTCATAATCTACTTTGCTTTTCTTGTTGAATGCTGTTCTACTGCGTACCAAATCCATTCCAGACACGCCATCGCATTTAAGATATTGACGATTTTGTTCGTTTTGATTCAGATTCAGTTCATGTTGTTTTTATATTAATAGAAGAACAATTTAGAATGCTAGAGTAAGTTTCAGTGTTCCGTTTGGACCACAGAGGCTTTTAAGGGCCACTCTAGAGCACTCGAGAAATAAATTAAACATTCACTAACTACAATGACAAGTGTAGGACGCAGGGAACCTCATCTCTTTTATTATAATGGGAAAATCTGGCTTTCTCTAATGAGAAAATTTTGAGTACAAAACATACAGTATTTGGAAATTTGTTTCCAGTAGTCAGAGAATCTGTAATAGGATATGTTGAAGAAAAGAAATATATCGTTACAGTAATTAACAAAACCAAAAGCCACAATACATTGAGGCACAGAAAGCTAACTATAAATAATTAAATATAACACAACAAAAGCTATAATGCTGATGAAAGATTAAAAGAGTGAAAGGGAAGGGAACTATCAGGGGGAAAGCGCCAAGCTATTACGACTATATAGCCCTTGGAAGGGAGTCAGGATAAGGATTTGGGATGGGACGGGGGGGGGGGGTAAGGAATGGTGCGCAACCAAAAGAGTGAAAGGAAGACTCGGCATTAAAGGTGTGATGAGTGGAGGAGCACCACGAGGGCCGCCCCTCCCTCCAGCCCCACCGCCCTCGAACACAGCCTCGGCGACACGGACCCCGGGCAAAAACTGGAGCAACGTCTTGACGGCAATCTTCCGCTGTCTGGCCGATGAGGTTTCGGTTGTCACACACTTCCGTAAGACACACGTCGCTCTCCCGTCCCTAGCTCTCCCTCCCCGAGTCCGCCCGTTCCTCCCCGAGTCCGTCCGTCCGTCCCTCCAAAAGTCCGTTCGTTCCTCCCAGAGTCCGTCCGTCCGTTCCTTCCTTAATCTGTCCTACTATTCCTCCTATAGGTTCTAGCTTCATTTATTATGCACCGTATACCCTATCCGGTGAGGGGTAGTGGACCCTATACCCACTAAGTAAGAGATACTGGACCCCCATACCCATCCTGTGACCAGCAATGGAAATAGATAGAGGCACAAAATAGGCTCTGAAACCCGAAAATTCATTTAGCTAAGCAAGTTAGTCTTGATAAGTTGTCTACAAGTTAGTCTTACATCGTCTAATGCCCTTTCATCCTGCCCTTCCCCATCGTCTAATGCCCTTTCATCCTGCCTTTCCCCATCGTCTAATGCTCTTTCATCCTGCCCTTCTCCCCCATCCTTATCGCCTCCTCAACCCCTCATTTCCCCACTTCCCCTCCTCAGCCCGTCGGGTGCCCTCGGAGAAAGGGGAAACGACAGCTCGCCGAGGGGTTAAAAGAACGGGGTAACGTTTATTTTTGTTCTGTTATGCTTGAATAACTTAGCACAAATGTCAGTGTTCTTCACCGACTCTCCGGCTTTTGGCCTGTCCTAGAGTGTCGGTCCGGAAGAAATCACGGCGTCATGAACAAATTGTTTTGTACATATTTCTCTCTCTCTCTCTCTCTCTCTCTCTCTCTCTCTCTATCTCTCTCTCTCTCTCTCTCTCTCTCTCTCTCTCTCTCTCTCTCTCTCTCTCTCTCTCTCTCTCTCTCTCTCTCTCTCTCTCTCTCTCTCTCTCTCTCTATGTATATATATATATATATATATATATATATATATATATATATATATATATATATATATATATATATATATAACACACACATATATCCGGAGAGGAAATAATAACATAGAATAAATATTTCTATTAATTCTATGTAATAATATTTGTTCAAAATTACAGCTACGTTTAACTTGTCGACTTTTGTGATGCTTATTTTGCTTATTTTCTTTTCAAGTCTTCATAAACCAATACTGATTTGGTTATCTTTCAAGATTTTGTTATTTTGAAGGTCTCTGCAACTTCTGTTTTGGAGATTTCACTCTGCTTCTCCAAGACGATTTTTTGGAAAGTATCAAAGGGAAGAGCTTTCAAACTATTAGGCAAAAGCGATTTTAGTAAAACTCGTTTTCTTTAGCAATGTGAAAGAAATTGAGCCCCAAAGTTTTGTTTTATCATTGGTCAAGACAAAGGGGGTGAAGAGAACTATCAGGAGAAAGCACCAAACCATAATGGTGCCCAACCCCTTTGACGATCGGGGGATTGAACGCCAACCTGCATGAAACCGTCGCTCTATCGTCCAGCCCAACCACTTGGGCAAGGGTGAGAGACGCTGATAAAAATCAGGCGATAGTCCAGGAGAATAAGTAGAACATACAAGAAAGCGGCGTGTGGTCTCCATGAAGCAGGAATAATCACAACCCCGCGTTATTTAGTTGCGTGTGTGTGTGTGTGTGTGTGTGTGTGTGTGTGTGTGTAAACATCCTCTTAGCAGAGAAAACTATATAAATCCAAGTTCTTTCAAGTTTCAACATTGTCAAGTAGTCCATAAACATAAGCAAATGAGCTCACAGTTCAGGTACTTCACTAGCCTTCATCAGCGAGCAAAAATATAATATCAACGTGTCATTTTTGCCAGTAGGAAATACCGAAATTAAACAGAAATTTCCTTAACAGACCATTAAATGCGTCACAGTACAGACTCATTAAAGTGAGGCGAAGAAACAGGGAGATAAAGAAGAGCTGACCTCTGTCCTTTCTCCTGTTGGCGGCCACAACGACTAAAGCGCCGGAAGTGCCTCGCCCTTCTGGTGTCGTAGAAAACTCAATCAAGTCTTGCAGCGACCCGTCGTTGCCTCTTGGCGGGAAACTACTGTGTCTCGAGACAGATAAACACGCAGGCAGTTGCTTGGAGACCTCTGGAGTGTCGTCAGGGGCGACAAGCCACGTACCTTTACCCAATTGGAAGACTAACTGTCGACAGTGGGTTACCCCCAGACGACAGGAGCCAACAAAGAACCCCCAAGATAGGTGTAAAGTTATGTAAAGTCTGTGTATAGCTGCAGATGGCATACTCCCAGAAGTATGGGGTGAACCGCACTCGGTCAATCTGCACCCCGCATTGTCACTTCCATTATTAGATATTATGTTTGTTTCTTAATGCACTCAGATGTAGGGGGTTATATAAGTCCACACCCAAGTATTGCGTCCACTCTACTCCTTGAGAATGCATTAAATCATGAAAGGGGAAAAAGCTGAGAGAGTAGAGGAGACAGAAAGGGTGAGATTTGAAGAGAAGGTGTAAAGAAAAAGAGGAAGGAATGTTGAGTGAGAAAGGTGGAGAGCGGGGAGATAGGGAAGAGGGGTGAAAGGGGGGGGGGAAGATGGTGAAGGAAAGAGGGGGGGGAACTGGGAGAGGGAAATGTTGGAGGGGAAGCTGGAAATTAATGTGAGAGAGGAGATGGTAAGAGAGGGAGAAGATTAGCTGAGAGTGTGAGTGCAGGGATGTTGGGGAAGAATGAAGGAGAAGGAGGGGTTGGGGGAATAGATTGATGGGTGGAAGGTGGTGGGGAAGATCGAAAGAAAGATGAGAGAGGGGGAGAGATTATGAGGGAAAGGAGAACACAGACTCAGACGCATCCCCGTACCCGACCCAGTCTGTTCACAAGAAACTGTCTGTTTGTCCGAAGTTGGAAGACAGACGCTTGTACTTAAGCTCACGCAATATTCCATGATGATCTGTAGTTGTACAGGGAATGTCATAGAGGGAGGAAATGGGAGAGAAGGAGCAAGAAAATGGGAGGGAGAGAGAGACAGACAAACAGGCAGACAGACAGACAGACAGGCCCTGGCACCACCAGATACGCCATCTAGTAACGTATGTAAAAGTAGGCCTAATTAAATTAGCAATCAATGTTACCTATACACTCTGGTTATTAGGAAAACCTTGCCTGCTAAACCTAGTAATGTAGTTCTGGCCATTAGACAACATTTGTTTCCCCTCGTTCTGCTGTTCCAAGTCTTAAGCATAAGTTTCTTTGTCAAATTTCAAAATTTAGAATTTTTTTTGTTGCATTATCATGGCCCACCTATTATTACTTCTCTCCTTCAGTGATAGAAGGCGCAGTTTTCTCACTCTCTTAGGTCATCATATCTCATCTGTCCGCTATTGATATACTCTCTTTCTGAAGGACTCTGTCAGAGCCCTATTAACCTAAATTTAGGTTAAGGCTACAGGGGGCCCGAATGACCTTATTTTGACTATTATTTTAATGACTGTTGTTATGTTTTTCATAATTTTCTCCCGCGGGTGTTAGTTCACATAGTTCGGTGTCTGGAAACTGAACTGGAATAGTTTCTATGACTGGATTTTGTGGTATACAATAAAGGGTCTCCTTATTTTGGGGAAAGAGAAAGCATAATTTAGTGGAATATGTAGAAAGTGATACATCGCCTGGAACAGGAAAGGACGACTGCTGACTCCTGTTAGTAGGTTGAGAGCTTTCACTTCCCATAGTTCATGGTAAGCCCTACTAGTTTCCCTGGAATACGACCCGCCAGTCGTTTAACAACCATGTACCCAATCACTGCTGGGTGAAGAGAAGCGTACAGTTAAAGATTGGCGCCTAATCAATCCTCCCCGGTCAGGATACGACCCTAGGTCAAAGGGATTTGGCCTAGGTCCATCCTGCGCCGGGAAGCATCATTGTGGGTATATGGCAATATAAGCTTTAATATGACAGATAAAGTGTGAGGTAGTCTCTCATCCTGGAGGTGGAGCAGTGAGCAGGATTGTTGAGGGAGGGGTGGGGGCGCATCCTGAAGGTGGAGGAGGAGGATTACTGGTGGGGGAAGGGAGAGGGGTGGGGGCATATGCTGAAGGTGGAGGAGGAGGATTACTGGTGGGGGAAGGGGGAGGGGTGGGGGCATATGCTGAAGGTGGAGCAAGAGAAGCAGTAGTGGGTGGAGAGGAGCCGGGTGGGCAGGGCGGTGCAAGGCGGCAACACCAGAGCAGACAAGCGTATGATAGCTGAGAGACAACGTCAGCTGATTCATCCACCCCCCCCCCCTGGTCCTCACCCTCCCGACCAGCCCCCAGCACCACCTCCTCGACCAGCCCCCAGCATCACCCCCTCGACCAGCCCCCAGCGCTACCCCCTCGACCAGCCCCCAGCACCACCCCCTCCACCAGCCCCCAGCAATACCTCCTCGACCAGCCCCCAGCACCACCCCCTCGACCAGCCCCCAGGCACCACCTCCAGACCAGCCCCCAGGCACCACCTCCAGACCAGCCCCCAGGCACTACCTCCAGACCAGCCCCCAGCACTACCCCCTCGACCAGCCCCCAGCATCACCCCCTCGACCAGCCCCCAGCACCACCTCCAGACCAGCCTCCAGCACTACCCCCTCGACCAGCCCCCAGCACCACCATCCCTCGACCAGCCCCCAGCACCACCTCCTCGACCAGCCCCCAGCACCACCTCCTCGAGCAGCCCCCAGCACCACCACCCCTCGACCAACCCCCAGCACCACCCCCTCGACCAGCCCCCAGCACCACCCCTCGACCAGCCCCCAGCACCACCCCTCGACCAGCCCCCAGCACCACCCCTCGACCAGCCCCCAGCACCACCACCCCTCGACCAACCAACCCCTCCACCAACCAAGAACAACCCCCCCCCCCCCCCCCGCACCATCCCTTTCAACACAAGAGCTGTTGCAGCGTTTCCTCAGAAGAATTTGGGTGTAGTGTTGGCTCTAGTGTGCTGTAGAGTGTGAGGGTTGCCACTGAGGAAAAGAGGGATTAAGAGAGGCTTCCAGTACCTCTGCTTCACGGTTCTCTCACTGAGGTCTCGCCCCGCCCCTCTCGTGAGGAGAATGATTGATATATACAGCGGAAGGCAGGAAGAGGAGAGGACCGAGGAGGGAGAGGGAGAGAGAGGCAGGTCACGGGCGGGTGGGATAGAGGACTGGGACAGGAGGAAGGGAGCCACGGCGAGAGGGAGAGAGGGGGGTGGGGGGGGCGCGGGAAGGAATGGGAGACAGAACCGGACGGAAGAGAGAAGTGTCAGTTTTTACCTCCTGAAGGTGCTGGGGAGTAATAGCTAAGCCATTTGTATTCTTTAGACAGAAATCTGCCGGAGAGGAAGAGAGAGAAGTGAAATATAACTTAAACCATGCCAGAGACATACGTGTAATTTTTTTTTAATTTTGCCCCGAGGGGCGAGTTTATTGGGCAGCGCCACTCATCTTGTGAGTGGACACACCGCCATAGCAGCATGTACAACACTCCCCAATAGGAAGAAAACCCGCTGGGTTGTTCATCCTGTCACTTGTACCCAGACACAGCTGGGACTTGCTTAACTGTCTCCAGTGAACAGCTCCTCAAACAAGAAGATTAACATCTATCAACCCTTAAAAGCTTACGTTATCCTTGCGGGTGCAAAATGGGAAAATCTTTTAAGAACAGTATCAATATTTGACAAATAGTGTGTTCACTTGCATCGTCGGGGATTCGAGCTCGGGGATAAAAAAGACACGAGACTATCGCTCTAGCCATTAAACAAGGATGCTCACGATAAGGAAGGTTCTCTGAAGTACATAATTGGTACTCATCTGAGACTAAATCGTATATGTAACACCAGTATGGAATCCGATAGCAACCCCATCTCTTCCTCCATACTGTATGTGTGTGTTTACGTGAGCTTGTGTATTTAAAATAAGTGTTGGGCCTGTAGTCCCTCAGCCTGTAGTCCGTAGGGAGGCCGAGGGCAAGGTAAGACATGATCGAGGTGTTGAGGTAGTCTAAGGGTATCATCTGGGGAGATATGGGCAAGGTCTTGAAGCTATCAGACCAGTTCAGAGGTCGTAACAATGGCTTGTAAGCTGGAGACGTTCGTATTGGGGGGAAGGATATGGAGACGTATAAGTTTGGCAACAAGGTGGCGGATGAGTGTCATGAGTTGACAGCCGCTGTATAGAGACAAATGGTACGGCTGTACAAATTACTCATGATAGATACATGGGAGGAGACGCGGGCTGGTTATAGACACCACCGTCCAACACGCTGTGGTGGCTCCTGCTTCACAGGGTGTGCACATAGGGTGCTTTCTTGTGCACATAGGGTGTTTTCTTGTGCCCATAGGGTGTTTTCTTGTGCCCATAGGGTTTTTTCTTGTGCCCATAGGGTGTTTTCTTGTGCACATAGGGTGTTTTCTTGTGCACGTAGGGTGTTTTCTTGTGCCCATAGGGTGTTTTCTTGTGCCCATAGGGTGTTTTCTTGTGCACGTAGGGTGCTTCCTCCCCCCCCCCCCCCATGTACTTAGTGTATCTCAAGTCTGAGACTCCTTAAGATTGGTACGAAGCTTCTCTAGCCTATTATGTTTTTCTACACATTCTTTTATGTCACTGATGTGGTTATATGATGGATGTCAACCCTCCTTCCATCTATAAGCATGGTAGTGTCCCCCGTGTGTCACGAACGCCTCAGTAAACTGTACCGCTCAGTGGAGGCCCAATTACCGGGCCATTGACCTGCAGGACGCCCCATATGTCTTCCATTGTGCAATCACCGAGTCTGTGTATGTACCGTGCCTGGGTCTCCAGGCAGGGGAGAGCGAGGCTGCTGCCGTTGTTGATACACGCTGTTAACGGTAAGGTTATTATTAGGAGGAAAGCGCTAAGCCACTATGAAATTTACGTTGGGAAAGTATATGGGGAAATGGAATTAGGAAATTCAGTTACAGAATGAAGGGAACATTTGGCCCACTGAACACTGAACACGTTGTTAAGTAGAATATTAATGACCGTCTCAAGAAAATTGTTCTTAAGACTTTCACATCCATAAAGTTCCCAAAAGGTAATTTTATTAAGTCAGTGATTTCCTCACCAGACTCAAGGGTAGTAACACTCGTGAGAATCTAAGGGGGAGACTTATCTTGCATAAATGATACGATACTTAGTTATATAAACCATCAACGACAGCATCTTCCTCCCCCCCCCCCCCCCAGTGTCTAGAACCATTATGATTGATATGCTCAGCGCTTGGTGCACGGACATCGTTTAGATGCCCCCGGAAGTAAATACTGTCTGTAGGTTGGTGGTGCGGAGGTACTATTTGCCCAGACGCTCTATATATATATACATATATCATTGCATATAAATGCATACATGCGCATTTGCACGCAAACCTCGCAAGTTTCATGGGGGCTTCGGGTCTATGTTGATCATCACACGGCATGAGGAACTTGTGCTTCAGAAGCGTCCCTCGATCTCCTGATGTTTTAATGCCCCGTCTCTCACAAGAATCACTATATAAAATTGGGTGAGGCTAGCCCCAAGCGTCAGGCCTCCAGCCTTGGAGAGACTGAGAAACACTAGAGAGAGAGAGAGAGAGAGAGAGAGAGAGAGAGAGAGAGAGAGAGAGAGAGAGAGAGAGAGAGAGAGAGAGAGAGAGAGAGAGACAACAGCAACTGACAAAGTCACCACAGCATCCATGTAGCACGGGCTATGGTGAGCCCGCAGTCACCACAACATATTGTTCACATTATATACACCTGACAGTGTCTGGACGCAGCTGGGACTCGACTCCCTCAAATAAACAGTGTTAAAATAGGAGAAATTAAAGTTCCAAATCCTTAAAATTATTGTGTCTTGCAAAGGAGGAGGAATTTTTTTTTTTTTTTAGTCTTTATATTTAACAAATAATGAATTCCTAACTTAATGTGGATTTAATTAAACTACTCAAGTTTCTAATGTCTTAGGTGGGCATCACAGTCTCTCTAGGCGGTGTCCATCTCTCGTACCATTGATTCTCCAGCTTCGATCTTTCACGGGGTAATTGTATCCAAAACGAATTCTTTTTCTAGTACAGATTCTCTGCCTCGACCACTTTCATTTCGCCCATAACATTGAAATTGAAACTGAAACTGAAATAAGTTTATTGAGGTAAAATACACACAAAGGGATGAGGTAGCTCAAGCTATACCATGTCGGCTACAACAACGTTATACCAGTGAACACTCACCGACATCCTCTTCTATCCTCCCTCTGTTGCCTTGACTCGGAGCTCTTTATGATTCCTCTAGTTTGTAAAGGAGTATTGGGTATGATGTATTCAATATGGTCTCATTGAGCGCTCTCAGCAGTCACCACAACTGATGCCTTAATGACATATCAGTGGCAGTTAGCTCTGCTAACGGTCAGGTGAAAATAGTTATGAATTCATGCTTTTTCTTCATTTCCGTTTTGTAATGTATTATTCCTAATTAGTGAAGGCTACGAAAAGATGGATGGGGCTGGACCAGGTGTGGTGGGTGGGGCTGGACCAGGTGTGGTGGGTGGGGCTGGACCAGGTGTGGTGGGTGGGGCTGGACCAGGTGTGGTGGGTGGGGCTGGACCAGGTGTGGTGGGTGGGGCTGGACCAGGTGTGGTGGGTGGGGCTGGACCAGGTGTGGTGGGTGGGGCTGGACCAGGTGTGGTGGGTGGGGCTGGACCAGGTGTGGTGGGTGGGGCTGGACCAGGTGTGGTGGGTGCGGACTGCTGGAGTCATTCGGGTCTTGTATAATTTTTAATGACTCGTTACACTAGAGAAAATTTGTGTTTGTGGGTTTATCACATTTAAACCAAGTATCCCTGTATTAAACCCCGTTTTCATCTAGCACATTCACCAGTCTCTCTCTCCCATTATCTGCTTCTCTGATTCACCTCTCTCTCTCTCTCTCTCTCTCTCTCTCTCTCTCTCTCTCTCTCTCTCTCTCTCTCTCTCTCTCTCTCTCTCTCTCTCTCTCTCTCTCTCTCTCTCTCTCTCCCTCCCTCCCTCCCTCCCCTTCCCCACCAGTCCCATCCGCTTCCCTCTCCCGTCGTGGAGGACAGAGTGATGGTGACGAAGTGAGGGGCGTCACCTTACGCTGATAACCCCAGATCACCTTCCCACCCTTCCCATCCCTCTCTCCCACCTCTCCACTACACTATATGTCTAACACATCTATCTCTAACCCTGTCATTGAAGGACAGAGGAAACTGTATTTATGCTAGTTACTATTGTAATTAATTGGCCACTTTTGACAGAGCGACGGTCTCGCCTCATGCAGATCGGCGTTCAATCCCCCGATCATCCAAGTGGTTAGGCACAGTTCCTAACCCCCTCCCCCACCTCCATCACATCCCAAATTCTTATCCTGATCCCTTCCAAGTGTTATATAGTCGCGGTGGCTTGGGACTTCCTACTGATAGGTCCCTTCCCAGGAAGTCACTTCATTACTGAACACCAGGTTGCCTCCACCCATTTACGCATTCTTCTCTACTGCTATAGATCACAGCCTCGTTGGCACCATCGCCTGTGTTTTCTCTGCCACAGTTGTAACCTGGTATTGCCTACTTCAGGTAGATATTGTTATAACTTTCCCTTACTGACCATCGTAGTGATGGATTACATATGTAACTATTAGTGCAGTATCCACATAGGCCTCAGCCTTAGGGACGACGTGTAATACAATCGTTAAAGCTGATGATATTTCACAACAAAGGGCCAAGCTTGGACTGGGATTCAATTAAACATGTCAGTGATTCCATTCACCTGGGCTGTAGGGGGGACTCGAACCCTGGGCCCCCCAAAGTGTGTGAAACCGAAGCTCTATCGAGGGAGTTTAGGCGTTTCCACTTACTTATTCCAGGTTCCCAAAGCCTGGTGGACGGCTGTGTGGTGGTGTTGGAAGCCGATCAACGGCTTCCGGTTCTGGACCACGGCTTGGGTCCGTGGTTCGAGGCTCCTACAGCCCAGGTGAAAGTAATGTTTATTTCCGCGGAAGTGTGGATAACAGGTTAGTGATGTTCCTAATGAAAGTTCAAGCTAATAATTCCTATCCTTCGCCAGTTCGTCGGAGCCCAGACATTCACTTTCTCTCAGTATTTGTATCTGATACATTTTGGATGTACACGTCTTCGTTCCAAAACACACACACACACACACACACACACACACACACACACACACACACACACACACACACACACACACACACACACACACACACACACACTATGAAAGTAGGAATGAGCTACGAGGAAAGGCTAAAGGAGCTGAACCTCACGTCCCTGGAAAACAGAAGAGTAAGGGGAGACATGATAACCACCTACAAAATTCTTAGGGGAATTGACAGGGTGGACAAAGACAAACTCTTCAGCACGGGTGGAACACAAACAAGGGGGAAACAGGTGGAAACTTAGTACTCAGATGAGCCACAGAGACATTAGAAAGAATTTTTTCAGTGCCAGAGTAGTTAGTAAATGGAATGCACTAGGAAGTGATGTGGTGGAGGCTGACTCCATACACAGTTTCAAATATAGGTATGATAGAGTTCAATAGGCTCAGGAATCTGTACACCAGTTGATTGACGGTTGAGAGGCGGGACCAAAGAGACAAAGCTCAACCCCCGCAAGCACAACTAGGTGAGTACACACACACACACTCACTTCTGAAGCGTCAACACAATCAACTCAATTAGGTGAGTACACACATACACACACACACACACACACACACACACACACACACACACACACACACACACACACACACACACACACACACACACACACACACACACACACACTCTCACACACACACACTCACACACACACACACACACACACACAACACACACACACACACACACACACACACACACACACACACACACACACTCTCACACACACACTCACACACACACACACACACACACACACACTCTCACACACACACACACACACACACACAACACACACACACACACACACAACACACACACACACACAACACACACACACACACACACACACACACACACACACACACAACACACACACACATCTGGAGCGTCAACACAATCAGGAATATAGAGGCAAACTTTCTCGCCTCTTCACTTATCTTAAGCTAATGTATACACACACATATACCCCCCTCCCTCCCCCTGCCCTCAGCATACACTCCATGATCTCAGTACATATACAGAGGGCAAGAGTATTGGAAGTGAAATGGGTGGCAGAAAGTGAGAATGAGAAGAGATATTAAGGTGGGAAAGGGAGGAAAGAGAGAGAGAGAGAGAGAGAGAGAGAGAGAGAGAGAGAGAGAGAGAGAGAGAGAGAGAGAGAGAGAGAGAGAGAGAGACTGCATAGTAGTATAACACAATATATGAAGGATAGCATTTAACACCTTATGTCTCGCATGGTTTTCAAGACCAACTAGTCGAAACTCCTTAGCATCTCGGTATTACAGTCGGGTTCGTTTGCATATTTTGTGTGTGTACGTATTTTTATGTGTGTTTTATATAGGTAAAGGTTTCAGAGTATGTTATTTTAGGGATTTCTGAACACTTTTAAATAGGGATTTATGTGTATTTTATTGAGATACTTCTGAACTTATTTATGTCTGTGTATCTTATTTGGATATTTCTAAGGGAATTACATAGGTATTTGTCACCCTGCAAAGCTTGGTGAACCTAGCGGCAAGAATCTGCCCCCAACGACAGAGACATTATATATATATATATATATATATATATATATATATATATATATATATATATATATATATATATATATATATAATGTACATATATATGTACATATATGTAGTTCAAAATAATATTTGGGAATATTGTATACAGTACAGCTGCACAAGTTGTTGATTGTGTTGGAACTGAGGAAATATAATTGTTCATTTCAGGCACATCATCTCTCCTGCTCCTAGTAACTAGTGTACAAGTAGTTACTGCTGGTCACATGATGTACACAGGGTTACTGCTGGTCACATGATGTACACAAGGTTACTGCTGGTCACATGATGTACACAGGGTTACTGCTGGTCACATGATGTACACAAGGTTACTGCTGGTCACATGATGTACACAAGGTTACTGCTGGTCACATGATGTACACAAGGTTACTGCTGGTCACATGATGTACACAAGGTTACTGCTGGTCACATGATGTACACAAGGTTACTGCTGGTCACATGATGTACACAAGGTTACAGCAGGTCACATGATGTACACAGGGTTACTGTTGGTCACATGATGTACACAGGGTTACTGCTGGTCACATGATGTACACAAGGTTACAGCAGGTCACATGATGTACACAAGGTTACTGCTGGTCACATGATGTACACAAGGTTACAGCAGGTCACATGATGTACACAAGGTTACTGCTGGTCACATGATGTACACAAGGTTACTGCTGGTCACATGATGTACACAAGGTTACTGCTGGTCACATGATGTACACAAGGTTACTGCTGGTCACATGATGTACACAAGGTTACTGCTGGTCACATGATGTACACAAGGTTACTGCTGGTCACATGATGTACACAAGGTTACTGCTGGTCACATGATGTACACAGGGTTACAGCTGGTCACATGATGTACACAGGGTTACAGCTGGTCACATGATGTACACAAGGTTACAGCTGGTCACATGATGTACACAAGGTTACAGCTGGTCACATGATGTACACAGGGTTACTGTTGGTCACATGATGTACACAGGGTTACAGCTGGTCACATGATGTACACAAGGTTACAGCTGGTCACATGATGTACACAGGGTTACTGCTGGTCACATGATGTACACAGGGTTACAGCTGGTCACATGATGTACACTGAAGGAAGCACATCTTACAAAAATCAAAGAAACTCAAGGTAAAATTAGACGATTTATTGACTTTGAAAGATAGAGAATCATTTGTACAGATCAAGGGCAGAGACTTAAGTGAGTCATAGCAAGCAGTAATTAGAGACCGGTCTTATAAACTAGACAGTTGAAGATGCTCTTGGTAGATAGCTGATCTACTTTCTACAGGTGGCTCAAAGCAGATAGCTGATCTACTTTCTACAAGTCTCTTTGTAGATAGGTGATTTACTTTCTACAAGTGGCTCTTGGCAGACAGCTGATTTACTTTCTACAAGTGACTCTTGGTAGATAGCTGATCTACTTACAACAAGTGGCTCTCGGTAGATAACTGATCTGCTTTCTACAAGTAGCTCTTGGTAGGTAGATGATCTACTTTCTACAAGTGGCTCTTGGTAGATAGCGCATCAGCTTTCTACAAGTGGTTCTTGATAGATAGCTGATCCACTTTCTACAGGTGTGCCATAGACCAATACGCAGAACACAGTATGTTGTTCTACACCGAATTCCGAATTTCGTGAGTTAGTGTGTGTGTGGTGTGTGTATGTGTGTGTGTGTGGTGTGTGTGTGTGTGTGTGTGTGTGTGTGTGTGTGTGTGTGTGTGTGTGTGTGTGTGTGTGTGTGTGTGTGTGTTGAACAGCGGTTGGCATCCCTTGAGAACGTGTACATATGAGCGACTCTGTTGCTTCTTGTTGCACAAGGTTGGTAGAAGGATTCACATAGTGAAACAAAATTTTTGTTATCTCTGTCGACCTCCAGAGAGGAGACCTGCTGGGCTCGACAGGATTGGTGTGATTGGGGTATATGATGGTCAAATACAAAAAAAAAAATCGATTTTATGTTGACCAGACCACACACTAGAAGGTGAAGGGACGACGACGTTTCGGTCCCTCCTGCACCATTCTCAAGTCGATTGTGATCTACTTTTCACAATCTACTCGCCTGCATACCGATTTTATGTTGATTTATGTTCTCGGTTCCATGCAAAATATTTGATCCTGGTAAAAAAATCCTATTTAACTTACCTAGAAAATCTCGTGTTTAAATTACTGAAAATCTCAGATAAACGAGTGAGTATTCCAGGAAAGATGAGGTGATATTATAAAAAAGATTGAGCATCTAAGACCAGGAAACATGAGAGAGGAAGGAGGGATCGTTAACCTCCGGGTGATAACAGGGGAAACGATGCACTAATAAGAATATATTAATATTCATGATATAAGAGAGAGAGATCATTAGCGATTAAAAATAGATAATATACTGAACTCCTGTCTTCTAATAATTGTGGTTTTATTAACAACTAGTGCGTAAGTAACAGGTGAAAGAAATTAAGTATAAAACAAAAATGATGTTTTGTTAAAAAAATGGAAATATCCAGAATAGAACCTGTGTAATTCACCAGCTAGGCCTACCATGTTATATATATATATATATAAAAAATATATATATGATGATGCCCTAGCACTCAGGGTTGCCAACCGTTTGTTTACATCAGTTAATAAGTTATTCCGCCATGAATCAAAAAGTCCGCTTAATTGAACTCGCTAACAACAGCAAATAAGATCCACATACAAGCCAAAGAATCAGGGTGGGTCAGCTTTTTGCGCTCCATATAACCGGTTTTCCTCAGGGGGGGGGCAGGGGGGGGGGGACACCAACGAACATTTGGCCAACACCTTTTGTTTGGGCGAATATTTTCTTGCAATAAATTCTTATTGTTTACCGGGAATGAATTAGTTTCACTATCATTTACAGCTTTTTTTAAGACAGATTTTTTTTTTAATTTGTTTAGTAAATATTAAACAGGAATCATAACCAGCGCTAAATAACGACATTAAAACCAGTTATTAGATTCACAAAAAGTCAACGTGATTGTCACAAATATATATATATATATATATATATATATATATATATATATATATATATATATATATATATATATATATATATATATATATATATAAGCCTATACTTGCATAAACCACAAGTGAAGATTAATAATCTTTGGACAACACCCACCCAAAGGTGTTGTCCAAAGATTATTAATCTTCACTTGTGGTTTATGCAAGTATAGGCTTATAAGCTGGACACGAGTTCTCTCGCATTGACAGTGGCTTGACGAAAAATGCAGACTAACCTCACACTCATCTGGTGCCCTCGGGAAGTGGAGATATTTGAGATGTATATATATCTCGAAGTCTCTACTTCTTTTGTAGGGTCTGATGGTGTAGTGGGTTAAAGCATACTAGTTATGGCAGCTACTGGAAGGTAGTTGTGCTTTCTGGGTTCGAGTCCCACTGGTGGGTGTTGTCCAAAGATTATATATATATATATATATATATATATATATATATATATATATATATATATATATATATATATATATATATATATATATATATATAATATATATATATACTGTGTGCTTACAGTCAGAAGACACATCCAACATGGATGAAAACAGATCAGTTGGCATCGTTCATGCGAGTGGTGGCTGTATGACACCGCTGGAGGGATGATTACATACCGGCACTGGCGTGGTGGCTGTGTGTGTGTGTGTGTGTGTGTGTGTGTGTGTGTGTGTGTGTGTGTGTGTGTGTGTGTGTGTCATCAGTGGAGCTCAACAGTGTTCTAATACCAGTAAATGAATTGAGGGGTTGTACTACGCAAACCTGGCAGAGACCTGTCTAACACTGCAGGACTCGTCAACACCGTGTAGCTCCACCGAAATGAATGAGGCGTGAATGGACATGATGTAAATGGGGGGGGGGGTGTATGATATCTTTGGGGGGTGTATGTGTGTGGGGGGGGGGAGCATGGGTGAATGAGAGGGGGAGCATGGGTGAATAACATCTCTGGAGTTGATGGGGCGACATTTTGTGGCAGAGGGAACTGTATGACACCACAGGAGCCAGGGGGGGGGGAATATTGCTATGTCCTTTATCACTGTGCTGATAACTGAGCTCACCGGCCAGGACTGTTACGCGGATCTAGGGGTGGGAGGGTGAGGGCGTGGGAAGGGCTGGCGACGACACTACTGAATATCCTTTTTTTCAGTTGATAACTGTCACACCTCGCCGTTCAGATCGTAGTTGGTGCTGTTCACTACTCCGGCGAAGCCAGAAAGGTTTACCAATGACATACACGTGTTGCTGCAACACTTCCCAGCTCACCGGCGGGCTTAGTATATGCTAGCACAGCTAAACCAACCCGAAGCGACTGATAGTACTGTCCAGTTCAGTGACGTCTGAACGCCCAAGATAGCGTTGCGAGATTCACTGCTGACGGAGGCCTCAGCGTTCACGACAGAGAATGCGTTAGATGTAAAGGTGGGTGCTGAGCGCAGCGCCTCTCTTTGTGTTTACAGAGATCTGGACCTCAGAGACCAAAGTGTGTTTTGCAAGTGGGAGCATATGCAGAGGCAGCAGACTCTGAATAAGCCTGAAACCGAGAGAGAGCGTGGGAAGGCCTTGCGTTTAGAGGTCGCAGGCTAGGACAGCAGACCTACTAGGAACCGCTAGCAAAGGCAGCAGACCTACTAACAGCCGCTTGCTAGAGCAGCAGACTTACTAGGAGCCTCTAGCTGGGGCAGCACATATACTTGGACCCTCTAGCTGGGGGCAGCAGACATACTAGGAGCCGCTAACTAGGGCACAAAACCTAGAAGCCCCTGGCTAGGGTACCAGACCTAGAAGCCGCTAGCTAGGGCACCAGACCTAGGAGCCGCTAGCTAGGGTGACAGAGCTGGCAGATACTGATAGGGCACCAAACTTAGCTAACACTACTAGTTAGGGAAGAGGTGATGCAGAGATCGATAGCAAGAGCAACAGAACTATTAGCAGTCGCTAGCTAGAGCAAGAGACCTACTAGGAGCTGCTATCTAGAGCAACAGACCTACTAGGAGCTGCTATCTAGAGCAACAGACCTACTAGGAGCTGCTATCTAGAGCAACAGACCTACTAGGAGCTGCTATCTAGAGCAACAGACCTACTAGGAGCTGCTATCTAGCGCAACAGACCTACTAGGAGCTGCTATCTAGAGCAACAGACCTACTAGGAGGCTCTGGAGCAGGAAGGAAAAGAACTATCAGGGGGAAAGCACCAAGCCATTACAACTATATAGCACTTGGGAGGGGTCAGGATAAGGACTTGGGATGGGACGGGGGAAAAAGAATGGTGCCCAACCACTTGGACGGTCGGGGGACTGAACGCCGACCTGCATGAAGCGAGACCGTCACTCTACGGCCCAGCCCAAGTGGATGGGCGACCTCTGGAGCAACAGACTTACTAGTTGCCTCGAGCAACGGGCACCAGACCTACTGAGAGTCGCCAGATAGGGGCGGCAAACCTTGCAGAGATCACTAGCTGAGATGGACAGAACTATCACAGACCACAGGCTGGTTCAGCACTTCTAGCAGAGGCTGCTATCAGCTAGCACTAGCAAAACTGCTAGCAGAGGCCGCTATAACAGCTAGCACTCACAGGACTATTTAACATATATCCCCCCCCCCCACTTGTACGTTAAATCAATTTCGGGATGGGTGAAAAGAATCTTCTTTGAAGAACGTAGGAAAATGTTTAGCGTGACAAAGCGTGTTGACGCTCGTCGTATTAAATACTACGGTATGTTTAAACGCTGGAATCCCCCACCCAGGCCTGGGGCGGCCGGGCGGGCGTGAGAACTTCACAGGGAAGGTGCTACACTGGCGTACTTCAGCAATAAATAGACTGGCGATATAAAGAACTATGTATAGTGCGCGGCGCCGAAGTCAGCGTCCAGGACCCCGTAGGTCAGCACGACTGCGGCGCCATGCGGTGTTGCGGATTCACAATGTGTTCGTTAAAATCGTTTTGAACTCCATTAATCACAACTGGTGTTCAGAGTGCACTTTGTCCCCCCCCCCCCCCCACAACACTTAGGGGGCCAGACACCCTCAACACTGCCTAAGTCCGTCACTGTGAGTGTCTCCAGGGTGTTCAGGGCCCACCCCGGAACTAGAATAGTTCTTGGTATGTGTGCTTCCTGGCGCCGTCTCCCTGGTGCCCGTCTTCATCCTCCTCCTCCTCCTCCTGGTGGGGCTCCTCCTTGAGGGCGTGAGACTCGCCTCCTGGAGGAGAAGATGAGGCGCCGCCGTCGAAGAACATGTGGTCGTCTTGACTGGAGGACTGGTTGCCCACGCTGCATGTGTCGTCCTCTTCACTCATCACTGAGAACGACGACGACGAGTGCTCCCTGATGCCTGGGTGTCCCTCGCCGAAGAAAGAGCTGGCGGCCATCATGGCGTGTGAGAGGTGGTGTCCGGGCGGCGTGGACGACGAGGCGTGGTCTCCCAGGGCGTGTGGGCGTGGGGAGAGAGACTGCTGCAGGGAGAGGAGCGTGGGCGGCAGGAGCATGTGTGGGGGCGGCTGGTGCAGATGTGCGTCGCTCTCCGAGAGGGACAGGTGTCAGAACATCTGCTGGTATGCGATCTGCGAGCTGTTGGCCTCCTCGGGACTCATGGCGGAGGGCGGGACGGTGGGCGTGTCAGGGTACTCCCCCGCCGACCCCTCGCCCGGCCCGCCCTCGCCCAGGCCTCCGTCGCCGCCTCCCGCAGACAACGCCTTCGGGTCTTTAGAAACCATTTGTCGCCGCCATTTCGCTCGCGCATTTTGAAACCACACCTGAAAAGATGTAACAAATAATTAGGCATATTAAAATTTAGTCATTGCGTATTGTCACAACTCAAAAATTAAGTAAATAACATGAGTGTAAGAAGGAATATGTGAATAAATTTGTTTTTTAATAAAGTTTGCAAGAAAACCATCATTGCATTCATTAATTTATTATAAATTCACGAAACAATTTATTCTATTTGTTGTATGATGCTGGGGAAGACAAGAGGAGAGTAGAAGGTATGTGTAGTGTGTAGTGTGTAGTGTGTAGTGTGTAGTGTGGAGCATGAATAGCGGATCAGGACAAAGGTGGAGGCAGCTGTGTGGTGACGAGGAGTGGAGACATGATAATGGCGGACACGGGGACCACCAGGAGCCACTCAGCCAAGCACTAGGCTAAGACCAGTCAAGAGACTGTCACACACCGGCCTGGGGGACAGTCACCAACCAGTCACGGCTCAACTTGATGCTTGTCACCTACCAGTTTTGGGGACTATGACCAGGCCGGGGCCAGGCCGGGGACCAGGCCGGGACCAGGATGGGACCAGGCCAGGGCCAGGCCGGGACCAGGATGGGACCAGGATGACCGCACACAACCAACCCAAAACTTCGACGTTAACCTGAATCTCAAAATCAGTGGAGCGAATACTCCTTTCGCAGGGGCGCGGCCGTCCTCTCCTTCAACCCCAAGTAGCCACTCACATGCGCTCTTCCACGTCAAAATAAATGAGTTGTTTTCATTCCACGAGGCGTCCTCTCAAAAAACAACAATACTTCAGCGGCCGCTACTCGTCTCTGGGCAGTAAGCAAGTCTCGCCTCTGTGTCACCCGGCCCCTCGGCTCACTCTCCCAGGCGCTCCACGACCACCAAAGCGGGAGCCTTCCGACTCACTGGCTGTAAATAAGGGCGCATCCCTGAAGGCAGGGCGCAGGCAATATGGTTATTCTGCGCTCGAACACGAAGATTCTGTTTCCTGTGTGTGTTATTCATGTTGGTATTATCATCTTTGTTTCTTGCTTATTTAAGCACAAACTCTGCCCCCCCCCTCCCCCTCCCTCCCCCCCACCCCCCTTTCACAATATTCAAATGATGGGGGGTTACATGTACGTTGTACAGAGGCAGAATTAAGTTACGCAAAGGCAGTTATAAGGAATAAAGACGAGGCAGACTCAATTAGACCAATATATTGCGACAGAAAAACAAGTGAGGGGCGCGCACGCTGACGGCCGAGGACAGTTACGGGAGTCAATCCTTTACAAAAACTGCTCGAACCACATGTGCAGCCCAGACCTGTGGTGGTGGTGGTGGTGGTGGTGGTGGTGGTGGTGGTGGTGGTGGTGAGCCTCTCCTTACCACACAAACTCTCTTCTGTTTTTTCCCCCCTCGGTGTTTATACCCTATGAATTTATATTGTTGCGAAGACTGAGAAAACAATTGACGACGATTTGAAGTCTCCGGATCTGACTAGGGGAGGGCTAAAGAGGACTGTCTCCCTAGTTGTTCATTGGTCTCTTGTAAGGCAGTTACTCATAGGTAAAGGACGTGCGTGTGTGTGTGTCTGTGTGTGAGTACAATTTACACTTTGTTCAACATGTATAGAGGCTTTAAGTGTTCTAGGGGACAAATGTCCACACCACACCCTCCCCTCCCTTACACACGTGTGTGTGTGTGTATGTGTGTGTGTGTGTGTGTGAGAGGGAGAAATAATAAGTAAACTATGATAGGAGGAATATAGGTCGGGCGCCAGTAAATTAGACAAACGACTAATAGAAAGGCAGGGCCCAAGAGCTAACAACTCGATCCTGCAGGCACAAATAGTAAATACACACACAAAGACTCATTCCTCTCAATATTTGCCGATAATGATTAAATTATGAGAAGGATTAAGACAGGATAGCAAGATGCTATAGGATAACCTGGACAGATTGAATGAATGGTCCAACAAATGGCTACTAGAGTTTAACTCAAGCAAGTATAAAGTAATGAAGATAGGTGTAGGGAGCAGGAGACCAAACACAAGGTACCAGTTGAGATTTGAAATCCTTCAAGAGTTAGGAAGAGAGCGTGATATCAATCTAGGGATTGATATCACGCCAGGCCTGTCCCCTGTAGCCCACGTCAAAAGGATATCAGCGGCATATGCAAGGCTGACAAACATAAGAACTGCATTCAGAAACTTGTATACCTTAAATGTCGGACCAATACTGGAGTATGCGGTTCCAGTGTAGAGTCCATATCTAGTCAAACATAAAAAGTTCAGAGATAAGCCACCAGACTAGTCCCCGAACTGATAGGCATGAGCTACGAGGAAAGGCTATTGAAATTAACCCTCACGACATTGGAAGATAGAAGAATTAGGGGAGGCATGATCACCAACTTTAAAATTCTCAGAGGAATTGACGGGTAGATAAGACATTGTTTAGCACGGGGGGTACGCGAACAAAGGAGGAACACAGGTGGAAATTTAGTACCCAAATAAGGCACAGGGTCGTTAGAAAGAACTTATTCAGTGTCAAACTAGTTAACAAATGAAATGCATCAAGGAAGTGATGTGGTGGAGGCAGACTCCATACACAGTTGCAAATGCAATTATGAAAGAACCCAGTAGGTTCAGGAACCTGAACACCAGTTGACTGACAGTTGAGAGGCGGGACCAAAGAGCCGAAGCTCAACCCCCTACAAGCAGAACTAGGTGAGTACACAGACAATGGATCAAAAGACACTGCATAACCAGTCTGGACGTCAGGGTGTACCAACGTGTTGATGCTCCCCTCTCAAAGCATCCAATATCCAATGATAGCCCGCAATAAGCGCCATTATCCCTAACCAAACACGAGGGTGTTTAGGTCCCTGCTCGTCCTGAAGGGGCTCTGTCCACCGAGCCTGACAAATTCCAATGGGAGTCAAAAGAGTGGTGACAGTGGTGACGGTGGCCAGGCAGGAGGGGGAGGAGGAGGAGGAGAAAGGACCTGTCGAAGGGGAGAATGTCGAGAGGATAAAGATCAGAGTCATTTTTGTGTAAAGTTCACCGTTTTGCTTCATTGTGAGTTCATCAGTCGGTGGCGGTCTCTCTCTCTCTCCGATGTGACACACTTGGCCAGCTCTGCCCAAGCCCCTCTTCTCCACCACACACACGCATACTCACTCACTCACTCACTCACGCACACACACACACACACACACACACACACACACACACACACACACACACACACACACACACATCAATATATAGACAATAGTCTATATAATAGAGTCTATGTATTCATAGAGTCAATAGTCTAATCTATATACTTTAACAGATCAAGCCCAAACATATCTTTTGTTATAGTGAAGGATTGGGAAGCTCTGTGTTTGTGTTGAGTACACTGGCGCCACTATCACCTTCACCACTAGTTCACCATCAACGACGCTCTTCCCCCCCCCCCTCCCGTCTCCATAACTGACACCGTAATTGTCACCATCACAATCAACATCACTACCACCATCCTCACAACCACCACAACTATCGTCACCATCACTACCACCATCCTCACAACCCCTACGACCATCATCACCATCACTACCACCATCCTCACAACCACTACCACCATCGTCACCATCACCATAAAACCAACGCGTATGCCACATTCACATAAAATGGACTTGTTTTATCCCAAGCTATCCACTATCATTTGAACATAAACCAATTCTTCCCTTTAGCTTAAAACAAAATCATTTCAGCGCCTGCTATCCATAATGCTTTTTCCTCTGGTTGACTAATGGTTGCTTTGAAGTGGGCGCCATTAGTCAAGGGAGCGCTACACTCTCTGCTGCTGATATTTCTACCTACCAAAAGGCTCCCCCTCCAACAGGCTCCCCCTCCAACAGGCTCCCCCTCCAACAGGCTCCCCCTCCAACAGGCTCCCCCTCCAACAGGCTCCCCCTCCAACAGGCTCCCCCTCCAACAGTGTTAAAGAATTGAAATATTGGAACAAAATAAAAAGGCGCCGTAATATGGCAGTTGGTTGAGAAGTTTACTGGATTGCTCCCATTAATTATTTCATCCGGCTTCTTGGCTTGCTTAGATGTGCTTGCAGGGCAAAGCACTATGGCATCTAAGCACCCCTTTTTTTGCAGCTATTGGTCGTTTAGTCAAATGAGCTCCTTTATGTTTATCGTATTTGAGATTAAACCTGTGTGTTGAGGGGGCGGCATCGGACGCTCTGCCATATATATATATTTTTCGTTAATTCACGACTCTTGCAATGAAGTTTCCTTTCTGAAACTTTCGTGTTTCGTGTTCGTACCATTGTGGCAACATTAGGCTCCTCTCAGCTCAGGAAAGAGTCTTGTTGCATACATTTTCTAGTGCTTGATGGGGTTCAGGTGGGGTTCCATGCCGGGCCTGCATATTTGTCACATGCTGGCTCTTCTCATCTCTCCTCTCTCACACCTCTCCCCCTCTCCCCCAACAACTCTTTCCCCTCTCACCTCTTTTCCACCCCTCCATTTGTCTACCCTCCCCCCCCCCTCACTTCAAGCCGAGAAGAGGGCTTCAGGTAGGCCTTATGAGGCAGTAGGCAAGATGCACGCCTTGTGAAGTGGTGGTTAATATACACAAACCTGGTAATACTCATAATGAGGGGAGGTAAGAATATTAATGAAGGGGGGGGGGGGAGGGGGTAAGTTGTTGTTGTGAGGAGAGAGGGGAAGTGGTGGCGGAAGTGGCCGATTTTGTGAGGAGGGGGGAGAGTAGAAGAGAAGGAAGTGGTGGGGGAGGGTAGAGACCATAGAAGCGAGGGGTTGACACAATATTATTCGGAGAATTAGAGATTGAAATGAGAGGTTCAGGTTCATTGCAGTCATAGCGTAGAAATATGGTGGTACAAACGGTGGTGATGGTACAACTGGTGGTACTGCTAGATAAACTGAAAGAATGATCCAAGAAATGGTTGCTAGAGTTTAACTCAAATTAGTGCAAGTCAATGAAAATAGGTATAGGGAACGCCTAGCAGGAAATAGGGGATGAAATCTTTCAAGAATCGGGAGGAAAGACCTGAGAGGAAATGGGGTGATATCTCACCGAACCTCTCCTGAAGTCCACACCAAAAAGATATCAACAATGGCGTATACTAGGTTGGCGAAAATAAGAAATATCTTTAGAAATTTGTGTGAGGAATTATTCAGAACTTTGTATACCACATATATCAAACCAATCCTGGAGTATGCGGCTCCAGCATGGAGTTCATATCTGATCAAATACAAGACTAAATTAGAGAAAGTTCAGAGGTATGCCATCAGACTAGTCTCGGAGCTGTGAGGTATGAGTTACGAGGAGAGACTACAGGAATTAAACCTCACATCGTTGGAAGACCGAAAAGTTAGGGGAGATATGATTACCACACAAAATTTTCATATGAATTGATGGGAAAGATAAAGACAAAACTATTTAAAACTCGTGGTACTCGCACAAGTGGAAATAGGTGGAAATTGGGTATCCAAATGAGCCAAAGAGATGGTAGAAAAATTCAGTCAATGTAGTTAACTAATTGAATGCACTAGAAAGTGACGTGGTGGAGACAGACTCATTTTCAAATGCAGACATGATTGAGCCCAGCAGGCTCAGGAACTTGTGAACCAGCGGTTTGACAAATGAGAGGCAGGACCAAAGAGCCGAAGCTCAAGGCCCACAAGCACAATTAGATGAGTACATGTTCCTTTAATCCCTCTGCAATAATCCTAGCAAAAAAAGTAAAGAAACAAGGATAAAACAAACAGGACGAGAGAGCGCGGCCGCCATCACGGGCTCAGGAGAAGCCCGCCATAACAGTAAGGAAAAAGCCCGCGAAATCTGATCCTTTGATCCACGAACAAGTGGGACGAAAAAAGGCTTGCAGGAGAAGGTCGGGACGCGGGAGGCTGTCAGTTGCTGTCGAGAAAGTGAAAGGGATCTAGGGCCTGCACAGCCGCCTTTGCCAATACCGGGTTATGTTGTGGTGCTGGGGAAACTAGAGGGTCGAGGCGGGTACCGTGGCTCTACCCAACGTCTCTCAAGATCGCTGCAACTCGCGATATATTTTAGCGTCATTAATCTCTGATTTTGTATTGTTGCCGCCAGAGGCGGCTAGTTTATTGTGCACCCCATACTCATCCTGTGAGCGGTAGCGCAAAAAAAGTATTACAGAGGGCACAAAAAGTCTTTATCAGACCTCAACGGAGATTATTACATTAACAGTTTCATCTATTCTTCACATCTTATAATTATAATGACAGCTAGTTACAGAGAATGTTCAAGAGCTATGTATTTACAGTAAGTCATTATACATTAATGATAGGTCTTATCGCTAATACATAATTGAGCAATGCAGATATTACAGAGTCATAGGGGAGCTTCTGTTTATTATTAGTCTTCATAATACACTACCTGTTTCTTAATCTCATATATCGTTTATCTACTGGAAGCGAAATATGGATACAGTGCAAGGATTTCAGGAATTTTATCCTTAGTAATAAGATGGTTTGCCATTTCATACAGCGTGAGTTTGGATTTATCTCGAAATGGCCCAGATTTATTACAGTTCAGGATATAATGCTCTGCAAGCACAATTCAAAGGAATATAAGAGTTATTAACTGGATCACACACAGAGATCACACTAACGTGATGCATCAAATGAACAAAGGGATGCTCCCGGACGCAGGTTCGAATCCTCGTCACGGCCCTTGTGGATTTGTTCGTTTGTTTGTTTGTTTGTTTATTAACTGGACATCCACAATGCAAGCTGAATTGGTAGCACTCGAAATTATTGACAACACTGACGTAGACAGCTTAATTATTTCTGACTCCCTTTCTTTACAACGAGCAATAAACAGTTTGCAATCAAGTGATAACGTCCAATAATGTCAGAGGTTCGCAAAATCCGGGAAGTATACTGATTGATTGATGGGTTGATGAAGATTAAGCCACCCCTAGAGGTTGGCACGGGCATGAATAGCCCGTCAGTGGTGTACTGTGGCGTGTGGCGTGTCTTAAGGAGGTCAGGAGTCCGGGTCATGTTGTGGGGCAGACATTTTATGTGCATCAGAAAACGTTTTCAAAGGAGCCGCACCTTGATATAACGATTGGAAGGTTCTGTTCCTGAGTTGTTTTTCTTATGTGCGGGCGTCGTGTGTGTGTGTGTGTGTTGTTTGTGTGGATGGTGAGTCGTTTGTGTGTTTGGGACGTGTGTGTGTGTGTGTGTACACCTGTCTGTGATTCAGTGCACCTGCGCGCCTGTGCATCTGTGCCCTGAACTGCCGAACTGCGTGGAAATTAAACCAATAATTTTTGCTACACCATTTGTAGGCGGTGATTAGATTTTGGTACATCTCTGACAAGAGCAAGTTCCAGTTTACCGAGGAGCCAACCGGTTTTCTGAAGTGGACAAGGTTTACTACATCAAACTAACTGAAATTCGGCGTAACTATGTGTGTATTAAAATGCTCGGTAACCTTCCCAGGTCACGTTCAGTTACCTGTATCAAACACAGTGACGGAATTTTTCCAATTTAGTGTACTTGATAATATTTTGAAATTGACATTAGACTCAAATTTTAAGATACTAGAGGACGTTATTGTTTGATGAGGAGCATTAGTGGAGTATTCTCAGCGTGCGTGTGTGTGTGTGTGTGTGTGTGTGTGTGTGTGTGTGTGTGTGTGTGTGTGTGTGTGTGTGTGTGTGTGTGCGTGTGTGTGCGTGTGTGTGTGTGTGTGTGTGTGTGTGTGTGTGTGTGTGTGTGTGTGTGTGTGTGTGTGTGTGTGTGTGTGTGTGTGTGTGTGCACGCGCGTGTGTGCACCTCTCCCATGAGGGTGGGAGACGGGAAGCTTCAGACCTGGCCGACACATGTCTTCTGGGGGGGGGGGAGGGAGGTATCTCTATATATTTCCTAATTTTTAACCTTGGTTTCAGCCTACCACCGACATCTACCAACACTACCACCACCACCATTTATCACCACCACAATCTATCACCACCACCTCCCTACACCACCACCACCACTATCTACAGCACTACCATCTACCACCACCACCACAACCACCACCACCACAACAACAACAACCCACCATCAACGTACAACATTTCTGCCAACCTGAGCGAGTGCCAGCCAGGAGGCTCACGTGACGGGCAGGGCAATATGGCCCTCATGCTCTACTGCACTTGAAGCTAAAATCCCTTGACAAGTAGGCGGTGAGACTGTCCTCTCCGATCGCTATCAAGGAGTGAGACGTCACGAGAGAGAGAGAGAGAGAGAGAGAGAGAGAGAGAGAGAGAGAGAGAGAGAGAGAGAGAGAGAGAGAGAGTAATAATTATTTATAATACCAGGGGGACACTTACGCCGGTGTTTAGTCCGGGGATTTGTGGATTTAGGGGGCGCTTGTAAGGGGGCGTGTTTGTGTAGACCACAACGTTGGTGTGTGGGGGTGGTGGGGGACTTTGTGGGGTGAGTCTTGTGTACTCCCTGTGGTGGGGGACTTTGTGGGGTGAGTCGTGTGTACTCCCTGTGGTGGGGACTTTGTGGGGTGAGTCTTGTGTACTCCCTGTGGTGGGGGACTTTGTGGGGTGAGTCGTGTGTACTCCCTGTGGTGGGGACTTTGTGGGGTGAGTCTTGTGTACTCCCTGTGGTGGGGGACTTTGTGGGGCGAGTCTTGTGTACTCCCTGTGGTGGGGGACTTTGTGGGGCGAGTCTTGTGTACTCCCTGTGGTGGGGGACTTTGTGGGAGTGTACTCCCTGTGGTGGGGACTTTGTGGGGTGAGTCTTGTGTACTCCCTGTGGTGGGGACTTTGTGGGGCGAGTCTTGTGTACTCCCTGTGGAGGGGACTTTGTGGGGTGAGTCTTGTGTACTCCCTGTGGTGGGGACTTTGTGGGGTGAGTCGTGTGTACTCCCTGTGGTGGGGGACTTTGTGGGGTGAGTCTTGTGTACTCCCTGTGGTGGGGGACTTTCTACGTCATGTTCGCCTTGTATTTACTTTGGTAGGAATTAATCACATGTCTTTGGAAATAATATTAAGATCTTTTGCTTTGGTACCTTTTATCGGTAAAGTTACAGATAATACTCTACCCCGTAGGATCAGTAAAGTTGCCGATTAGGCCGTGAGAAGAAGCCAATGAGGAAATGTATAGGCTTAAGAAGCTCTCTGTTTCCCCGGTGGGAGTGGTGGGGTGGTGGTTGGGGAGGGAGGGGGGGGAGCACATGCCACACATACCTCAGAGTCATCTGGCGGCCACCGTGTGAAGTGTTGGCTTTGGCGCCCAAACCAATCACGTCAGATTTCGGGAGTTTTCCCATTACGGAACGTTTTCTGGCTAGAACATTACAACCACGCCACCGGCGGGGGAGGGAGTCAACCACGCCACCGGCGGGGGAGGGAGTCAACCACGCCACCGGCGGGGGAGGGAGTCAACCACGACACCGGCGGGGGAGGGAGTCTACCACGCCACCGGCGGGGGAGGGAGTCAACCACGCCACCGGCGGGGGAGGGAGTCAACCACGCCACCGGCGGGGGAGGGAGTCAACCACGCCACCGGCGGGGGAGGGAGTCAACCACGATATACTACGTGAACTCTATAACGCAGGTATACACTGCATTAAATCGCTGGTAAACTAGAACCCGACTGAGAAAAAACGAAACGGCCTGAGAGAGGGGAAAAGATTTATGGGTAATGTCCTCCCAAACATGTCGGAGGGTGAGTGTGGCACACCGCTGATGTCCCCTCTCTCCCCACGCCCCTACCCCTGTACCCCCCACGCCACCTTGTTTATTTTTCCGACTTGTGTTACTGTCTTTAAACGACACTGAGAGTCCGGGCGAGGTGGTGGAGGCTGTGTTGGGCGCCTAAACCTGCCGCCGCAACCCGTTCTCGCACTTGCTTATAGTCAATATTGGCTTATTTAATAAGTGCATATGTGACATACTAATTGATTGTGAATATTTTAGTTTACCTTGAAAAGCTTCATAGAAAACACCGATCTCACCTAACCTTCTTAGTATGTTAAGATAAGCATCTTATTGCTTCTTAATTACAATTATTACTTAACCTATACCGTTGATAGGTTAAGTAATAATTGTGAATAAGAAGCAATAAGATGCTTATCTTAACATACTAAGAAGGTTAGGTGAGGTCGGTGTTTTCTATGAAGCTTTTCAAGGTAAACTAAAATATTCACAATCAATTAGTATGTCACATATGCACTTATTAAATAAGCCAATATTGACAGTAAGCAAATGCGAGAACGGGTTGGCCCTCCACCATCCCTCACAACACGAACACACGTGTTCCAAAAAATTAGGAACGCTTGGTAGCTTGACTCGGTTACCTTATATCAAGACAGCACGGAGTTCAGGGACGGGGTTTCGATCCCACCGTATGACCTAAATATTTTCACTCACTGAATATCTAATGCTATTATTAGAAACATACAAATTAAAGACATTAATTCAGATTTAGAAGAACTAAGAAATGCCCAGAGACCTGAAAGCTGCAGTATTAAAAGTTATGACAAGTTTTGTAATAATAGGTATTTGTATGGTCAGCACAGTACCCGGACCAGGCAATGTGATGTAGTCATTGCGCGAATTCGCCTTGGCTATAGACACATCTGGCAGGTTAGTGAGGCTGAGCCACTGCCAGAATATTCAGATTGTAAACTCTGTGACAAACCTTTAATGCATTCACTAGAACACTATATTGATGAATGTGAAACCGTAAAAGGCTTCAGACCTCCTGGCCTATTGTACCACCAAATGTGTAACTATTTTATTGACTCAGGTGTTCTGGACGACATCCTAACAATTTATCCAAAATTTGCTTGTCCGTTTTAAAGAGTGAAGAACAATTTTACTTATATTACTTCTAAGCTGCATCACTTATAAACCCCTCCCTTCCCTTGTGTGGCAGTGCATAATAAAAATGTGCACATATTCATCTACATATTCATACATTAAAACATTGATTGTAACCATGATATATATGTGCTTCAGCCTACAGTTTAGACCTATAGTCTTGTGTATGACCCTCTGTCCTGCGTGACAGTGAATACCAGCATTATCCTCACTTTAATAAGACTTAATTGAAATCCTCAGATTAGGCAAAATTGTAATTAATTTTGTTAATAAAGATGTTAATAATAACCGAATCACGCTTTTGTGATATTAGTGCGCTCTAACCTAAGGACTCGGGGAAACTACTTTACAGTCACCGGTCACGCCTTGAGGAGAAGACCGACGAACTGATGAAGAAAAACAAAACTCCAACAAAAATCTCCGACGGTGATTACCTGTCCAAGAGGGAGTCAGACAGAAAGAGTGGAGGTAATCCGGTAATAAGAGCGTGTGTGAGTGCGCCCAAGAGTCGCTACCAGCCAGGGCAGCCGGATTACGTCCGGATTACTACATTTAAGGGTATAAGCCGACATTTATCATAGGCAGCGAGTTATTTAACATTGTCCAGCTTAGTTCCCCCTCCTGAGTGTGTCAGCTGGTGAACTGGAAATGTTGAGGCGAACACAAGAGGAAAAAGAGCTGTGAGAGAAATATAGCGGAGATAGTGAGGAACAAAGATGGAGTAGGGAGATAAAGATAAAGGTTATAGGAAGAAAAAATAGATAACAGGATCTATTTATCACCTTCCTCATCACAATCTATTTGAGAATGGTCCAGGACGGACCGAAACGTCGTCGTCGTCGTCCCTTCACCTTCTAGTGTGAGGTCTGGTCAACATAGATAACAGGAATACGTAAGATCATAATCATAAACTGCAGAAGGCCTATCACCCGCCTGGTATTTGGTAACACTGTTATCATCACCTAGGCCTAGAGACCTACAGGGAGAGGGAGTTCATGGGCCCCGGCTTTTAGCAAACCTTCGATTTTTTTTTTTAAGGTGGAATTGCAGAAGGGGGGGCGCTGCATGTTTTAGTGCTGGTCTAACATAGGTTAGTGCCTAGCATACTGAAATTAATCCCTATTCGGATGCTTGTGTGTGTGTGTGTGTGTGTGTGTGTGTGTGTGTTACACCCACCGAGCTCCCTCAGTGACCCCGGCGCCACCCCCCCCCCCGGAGCAAGGTCAACCAGAGCCAATAACTCCCAGCAGAGACAGTAAATTTTCCCTGGTGGTCAGAGGTCAGAGGTTCAAGGTCACGCCACGACCTGACAAACGAAAGACATTTGAGGGAAATGTTGTGTCACGCCGCGTTACTGGTGGGGGGGGGGGTCACTGGCACGAGGGGAGGGGGATGGAAGAGGGGAGGAGGAGGAGGAACGATAATAGGAGGGGCGGGGGGATTAGGGAACGAGGGGAAGAGGGAGAGGAACGAGAGGAGAGATAAAGACGGGAGGATCGAGTAACAGAGAGAGAAAGAGAGAGAGACAGAGAGAGAGAGAGAGAGAGAGAGACAGACAGACAGACAGACAGCAAGAGAGAGAGAGAGAGAGAGAGAGAGAGAGAGAGAGAGAGAGAGAGAGAGAGAGAGAGAGAGAGAGAGAGAGAGAGAGAGAGACAGACAGACAGAGAGAAAGAGAGACAGAGACAGAAAGAGAGAGAGAGAGAGACCTACAGATAAACACACATAAACTTTGAGGATGGGAGAAATTTCTCTGAAGACTTCTAATTAGAAACATATACATAGGGTTTAATTCGACATAAACTGGTTAACCGGCACTTTAGCCTTTCAAACATACGCTCGCCAGACTTAAGACTGATACCGTAAAGCTTGAGGTTGACTGATGAAGATGTAGGACTCCTGGTTAGTACCTAAGAATAGAAGGAAAGTCTTGTAACCGGTTCAGAGGGAGAGGGGAAGTGTTGTAACCGGTACAGTGAGCATAGAGAAGTGTTGTAACCTATTCAGAATAGAAAGGTTATGGATGGGAGTGGATAGTTGTAACATATAAAGAAGGCAGAGAACGGCAACTGGTCACTGGAGTGAAGAGTTGTATCGGGCCAAGAATCATTTGCAGACTTCATCCACATAATTCAACACGGTGTTGAAGGATTGCAACCAGTGGGAGATGTAGCCCCATCTCCCCCCCCTCTTCCCTCCGCCCCCCCCCCCCCCCACCCCACCGGTCGTCCCTACTAGAGAGGGGAATGTAGTCAACCCCCCCCCCTTTCTACTGTCTCTACTTGAGGGGATTGTAGTTCCATACCCCCTCCCTCCTGTTCTTACTAGAAGGAGTTGTTGTTCCATTCCCCAAGTTGTCCAGTAGTTACCGAGCTCAGCGATAAGAGAATCACACTTACAAAAATCTAGCCCAACAGAGGAAGGATACAGCCTGTATTGTGCTAAAGTTTCTAATAAAACTGCCAGATAACAGCTGTTATCATATATCAGCTCATCTGAAGCGTGTTCCTAGAAACAACTAATTTTTGGTGAGGCCTTTTATTTAATATTATATATAAATACAATTTAATGCTAAATAACAATCAAGTAAGGAACACGATGTTTCAGGAGCCAACTGTGTGTGTGTGGCTAAAGTCTTCGTCTGGTCACTTGTCTTCATTCACCGTGTATCTATACAAGTTGGGCAAACGGGTTCCAAATGCGAGACAATGAAGGAACGAATGATCGCCGGTGGAATGCAGTTCTTGAGAAAGGCATAGCCAACACGAGGCTCTTGATGGCTGAGCGCCTTGGGTTGTGAGTGCCAACTTCTGGTCGTCCAAGAAGTGGCAACAGATAAGGGGAAACCTGGAGAACATTTGCCTTGCCTCCGTCTCTCTCTCTCTCTCTCTCTCTCTCTCTCTCTCTCTCTCTCTCTCTCTCTCTCTCTCTCTCTCTCTCTCTCTCTCTCTCTCTCTCTCTCTCTCTCTGTGCACCTGTGTGGTGTCTACCAAGTGGTGAGAGGTGAAAAGATGAGCGGGTCAACACTCACCAAGGGGCAGCTACAGCACAGGGAGGTGAGCCTCCCTGTGCTGTAGCTGCCCCTGGTAAACAAACCATAACTCGGCTACTTAATGTTACCTGCGTCTCCAGTTTACATTTCCTGAGCTTTTCCAGTGTGTATATTTACTATTTGTGTCTGCAGACTCAAGTTATTAGCTCTTGGACCCCGCGCTTTTCTAACTAATCTATTTTTCCTCTTAAATCTACTACATATTTTTCTCTCTAACACGCCCGCGCGCGCACGCACGCGTGCACACACACACACACACACACACACACACACACACACACACACACACACACACACACACACACACACACACACACACACACGCACGCACACGCGCACACGCACATACAACCCCAGGAAGCAGCCCGTAGCAGGTATCTAACTCCCAGGGACCTATTTACTGCTAGGTGAACCGGGGAATCAGGGTGACAGAAACTGCCCATTTCTGCCTTCGCCGGGAATTGAACCCGGGCCATTAGAGGACTACTATCCCACAAGCGCTGTCCACTCAGCCGCAAGGCCCCTGTGTGTGTGTGTGTGTGTGTGTGTGTGTGTGTGTGTGTGTGTGTGTGTGTGTGTGTGTGTGTGTGTGTGTGTGTGTGTGTGTATGGAGACGGGGAACCCAACGGAGGCTACAAGACAGTTGGCGCAGCTTTCTAACTCTCATAAAAGTGAAAGCTATAAAATATAATTCGTCCTTTAAGTGTGTACCTTATGGGATGGTGAGGGAGGCAGGGAGAAGAAAGAGACAGATAGAGAGTTGAGAGAGAGAGAGAGAGAGAGAGAGAGAGAGAGAGAGAGAGAGAGAGAGAGAGAGAGAGAGAGAGAGAGAGAGAGAGAGAGACAGACAGACAGACAGACAGAGAGCAAAGGAAGGGGAGGCAAATTAGAGGGAAAGGGATTTTGGAGAGGAAGACTAGAAGAGGAGAGAATATCATACAAGAGAGGTTCAGGAGGAGGGGAGAGAGAGAGAGAGAGAGAGAGAGAGAGAGAGAGAGAGAGAGAGAGAGAGAGAGAGAGAGAGAGAGAGAGAGAGAGAGAGAGAAAGAGAGAGAGAGAGAGGGGGTTAGCAAAGACGGAGGGGAGGCATTACCGATAAATAAAAGTAAAAGCCTAATAAAAGAGGGGAGAGCAGGTAAGCGGAGAGGGGAAACACAAGAGGCCTGAGGGGAGTCAGAGAGGGCAGTAACGAGGCAACTAATTGGGCTAAAAGTCGGCATTAACGAGCGGCTGTGATCCCCCATAGCCGCCCCTGCTCTACTGCGGTAACTAACTCACGGCATTAACCAATAATAGCTGCCCGCGGTCACTCATTCACCCTCACCCACGGTCACTCATTCACCTACACCCACGGTCACTCACCTACACCCACGGTTACTCACTCACCTACACCCATGGTTACTCATTCACACACAACCACGGACACTCACCTACACCCATGGTTACTCACTCACCTGCACCCACGGTCACTCACTCACCCTCACCCACGGTCATTCACTCACCTACACCCATGGTTACTCATTCATCTACACTCACGGTCACTCATTCACTCACACCCACGGTCACTCACTCACCTACACCCATGGTCACTCACTCACCCTCATCCACGGTCACTCATTCACCTACACCCATGGTTACTCATTCACCCACACCCACGGTCACTCATTCACCTCACCCACGGTCACTCATTCACCCACAGCCACTCACCTACACTCACGGTCACTCACTCACCTACACTTATGGTCACTCACCTACACCCACAGCCACTCACCTACACCCTCAGCCACTCACCTACACCCTCAGCCACTCACCTACACCCACAGCCACTCACCTACACCCTCAGCCACTCACTTACACCCACAGCCACTCACCAACACCCTCAGCCACTCACCTACACCCTCGGCCACTCACCTACACCCACAGCCACTCACCTACACCCACAGCCACTCACCTACACCCACAGCCACTCACCTACACCCACAGCCACTCACCTACACCCACATCCACTCACCTACACCCACAGTCAGTCACTCACACCCACAGCCACTCACCTACACACACAGTCAGTCACTCACTCACACCCACAGCCACTCACCTACACCCACTACTGACTCACACCCACCGGTGAAAAAATGAGGGCCCTCAACTCATGACCTCAGAGTGCCACAGCTAATCACCGAGCTAGCTGGCACTAGATGAATGCACCCTGAGTATTCATTATACTCAGGGTGTATATTCACCCTGAGATTTCACATTATATTCATTCATTAATTATAATATTCATTATAATTCACATTATATTCCTTAACTGAGTATTCTGAGTTACTCGTTGAGTAACTCTCACGAATCAAAGATTTCCTCAATATTGTAAAATGTGGTCACTCACTCGACACACACACACACACACACACACACACACACACACACACACACACACACACACACACACACACACACACACACACACACACACTCACTCACTCGACACACACACTAACACACACAAACACACACACACACACACCAGTTGATTGACGGTTGAGAGGCGGGACCAAAGAGCCAGAGCTCAACCCCCGCAAGCACAATTAGGTGAGTACAATTAGGTGAGTACACACACACACACTCACACGCACACACACACACACACACACACACACACACACACACACACACACACACACACACACACACACAAATCTTCATAACAACAGAAGTTTTAATTTCATCCACAAGTTTTTATATCAATAAAAATTATCACTATTACTATTCTTATTGACATAAAAAAAATAAAAAAATATATAAAACAATACTGAGTGTATTATTATTATTAATATTATTATTATTATTGTTATTATATTTAATACAGTCACTTCAAGCTCATATTTAAACGACAGTATCTATAGTTACTTTAAAAAGATAAATTACTATAGGGAGCTGAAGGCACAAAATGAGGACTGTTGCAACTATATTAAAAATAACTGTTTTCTGCTGATGGTTTCGAAAATATACTGAAAAAAGGAGGATATACCCGACATGTATTATACCCCATTATACCCCCCTCCCCCCCCCCGGGGGTAAAATGGTGATGCTGTAACAACGAATCAACGTTGATTCTAGGTCGATATTGTTGATCCTGGGTCGATATTGTTGATCCTGGGTCGATATTGTTGATCCTGGGTCGATATTGTTGATCCTGGGTCGATATTGTTGATCCTGGGTCGATATTGTTGATCCTGGGTCGATATTGTTGATCCTGGGTCGATATTGTTGATCCTAGGTCGATATTGTTGATCCTGGGTCGATATTGTTGATCCTGGGTCGATATTGTTGATCCTGGGTCGATATTGTTGATCCTAGGTCGATAACGTTGATCCTAGGTCGATAACGTTGATCCTGGGTCGATTACGTTGATATCCTAACGTGTTGGGAGATCCTGCCTACGGCGGCGGTGTCGCCTGAGAGGCGCAAGTGTTGGGCTGGATTATGAGAACCATATATCCTGCTGTCTCTATGGCTACTCGTGATTCTCTTCCTCATTATCCAATCCCAATCCTCATCATTCTCCACATCTTCATTATCCGTGTCTTCGTTATCCAAATCCTAATTATTCCGATTTTTCTTCATCCAGTTTCTCATCATTATTATTAGCCTCATAATCTTCGTCAATGTTTGGTTCCTCATCTCTCTCTCTCTCTCTCTCTCTCTCTCTCTCTCTCCCCTGCGTGTTCACAGGTGAGGGAGGAGGGGTGAGGGATTACTCGACGCCCCAGGTAACGCAAATATAGGCCTATGATGAGCAGGCCTCTCGTATGCAAATACTGGGAATGAGATTAATGAGGAGGCCCGGCCGAATGGAGCTTTTATGATGCAGTAATTGGTTGTGTGTGTATATTTGATGTCCAATTACCAGAATGTCAAGGAACTTTATCTTCGTGGAGGGGTATTTCCCCCCCCCCCTCATTGTGTAATACACACACACACACACGCGTGCACACACGCACACACACACACACATACACACACGGGTTCTCCCTGCCAGACACCTGTGTCTCCCCTGCCTAGTACAGGTGTCTACCTACTAGATACTTGTCATTCCCTACCACTAACTACCCCCATCAGTACCTCACGCCCTCTCCCATCAGTTCCCCCCTTCCCCTCAGCCCCCCCTCCCTCCCCCTCCCCCTCAGTCCCCCCCCTCCCCCAACACCCCCCTTCCCCCCCCCCCCCCCAAACAACAGTAAGTCAGTGCGTCATCACTTACCAGACACTTACCTTTTTCCCAGGTGATTAATAGCGTTATTTCTGTGCGGTCCTGTGCAATAACTCATTACCGGGGGAGGGGGGGAGGGGAGGTGATGGATGGATGGAGGGGGGATAGATGTGTGTGGGGGGGGGGAGAGTCGGTTTAAGGAAGGGGGGGGCGGTTGTGACGGGAAGTGACGGTGAGAAAGGGGGGGGGGGAGCGAAATATGGGAGAGGGGGAGGGGGGGGGACTGGCATGGGAAGGAGGTATTACAGGGGGAAGGAAAACACAGGAAAGAGTACGTGGGAGAGAATACGAAGGAGGGAGAAGACACACACAGGGAGAGAAACATAGCTGAGAATGAGAGGAACAAAGAAGCGATTTGTTCTTTGAAGAAGAACACAAGAGTTCTGTCAATTGCGTCAACACACAAGAGCTGCATGTGTCACCCCACAAGAGCTGCATCAACTACAGTATCACCCACACAAGAGCTCCATCAACTACAGTATCACAGTATTGAAACCCTATCCAATGGCCGTCACAATGTACTGCAAGTCCTGTGTGTGTGTGTGATGTGCCACCAACACCTCTTGAAAACCAATAAATAACCTTAACCCTAGCGTTAACCAGTCGCCTCCGCCGCTCTCCCGCCACGGGGTGACATCAAGAAGACCATCTTGAGGCCCTCCGAATAACTTGCCGGCCGACCGTGGTGCCACAGCCACCACAAACACCTCCCCTCCTCGAGGTATTGGTAGTTAAGAGGAGACGTGGCCCCGGAGGCTATAAACTGGCATACAGACGAGTGCGAGGGCCATCACTCGCGAAAAATGCCTCAGGTTGGGCCGCTCCCGTCGCCTATTTGTCGTAAACCTTTGGTGCTTCACGCCAACATCGACTCGTATATCTGTCAAAAATCCCCGCGACTCATCCCTCAAGGCAGACTGGGGGGGGGGGGGGGGGGAGGAAATAGTCAGAACCTACGTAACTGCAAAATAAACGTTGATTCCGTAGGCAGCCCCGGAAGATAAGAGACTAGCCCGGCCTGTCTCAGTGGAGAGTAATGGGCAGCTGTGGACGGGCCGCGAGAGGCGTCGTAAAGCTGTGATACTTGGCGGGTCTACTGCCCTCCGCCTGCCTTTCTTACTATATATATATATATTCTTCACACACACACACACACTCTTCAGCATTAAGTAACTCAATGCCGAATTGTCAATGATTTCGGACCTCGTGGTATGAGGTAGGTGGAGCCACGTCCCCCCTGTTTGCTTCCGGATACTAGACAATATCTTTATAATCCGGTCAAATATTGGTAGTACAGTTTGGTGGAGTGGTCTCACAACCCACGGGGTGGGGGGGGGGATACTGGGGGTGAACATGGTGGGGGTGGGGGGATACTGGGGGTGAACATGGTGGGGGGGGGGGTTCTGTGTTGACCCGCACTCTGTAGCCCCTCAAATAGACCAGAGTTGCCGCACTCTTGCTCTGTACCGTAAGCGTGTTAAATAATATAATGAATATAATATAATGAATAATATAATAAATAATATAATATAATCCTCTCTCATTTGTCGCCCCTCCTCCTCCTCCTCTTTCTTCTCTTCCTCCTCCACCTTTAATTCCTTCTCCTCTTCCCCTCACCCGCTCCTCCTAGCTGCACCCCGCCCTCTCTTCAGACAATACAGGCAGACAAACATAGAAGCAATTCCCCTCATGTTTCCTCCCGCCACACCATATAAAATGCTTTCCCGCTCCTGTTGAACCCCCAAAACCCCTCTTCCTCTCCCCCCTTGTCTGAACCCCAGAATCTTCCTCTCTACCTCCTCCCCCCCATTCCCCCCTTCCCCCCTCCTCCTGGTTAACCAGGAGACACATCTCTCGCTAGTGTCTCCTGTACACGCCTGTTATCCATTTTTCTTCCTGTTATCTTGTTCACTTTCTTCCCCCTGTTTCGATCTTTTTGTCTCGTATATCTCTCTCTCTCTCTCTCTCTCCGTAGCGGGGCCCACTGATGCTTTCTCTCGCCAATTTCTTATCAAAAAGATTAGTCCTCGTGTCAGAATTGTTCGTTTAATGGTGGAGAGGGTATGGGAGGGGGTATGGAAAAAGGGAGGGGGAGGGGGGTATGGGGGGAGGGGGAGGGGGAGGGGGGTATGGGGGGAGGGAGAGGGGGAGGGGGGTATGGGGGAGGGGTGGGGTGTAGAGCAATAAGGGTACATGAATCAGTACTTGTCATGTGTTGAGTCCGTCTATACGGAGGCAGGTGTGTGCTGGGTGTCGCTTGTGCTGACAGGTGTGTGTGTGTGTGTGTTGGTGATGTATCGCGTTGGCAGGCCTGTACACTGTTGCTGGTGTGTTGGCAGGCCTGTACACTGTTGCTGGTGTGTTGGCAGGCCTGTACACTGTTGCTGGTGTGTTGGCAGGCCTGTAAACTGTTGCTGTTGTGTTGGCAGGCCTGTACACTGTTGCTGGTGTGTTGGCAGGCCTGTACACTGTTGCTGGTGTGTTGGCAGGCCTGTACACTGTTGCTGGTGTGTTGGCAGGCCTGTACACTGTTGCTGGTGTGTTGGCAGGCCTGTACACTGTTGCTGTTGTGTTGGCAGGCCTGTACACTGTTGCTGGTGTGTTGGCAGGCCTGTACACTGTTGCTGGTGTGTTGGCAGGCCTGTACACTGTTGCTGGTGTGTTGGCAGGCCTGTACACTGTTGCTGGTGTGTTGGCAGGCCTGTACACTGTTGCTGGTGTGTTGGCAGGCCTGTACACTGTTGCTGGTGTGTTGGCAGGCCTGTACACTGTTGCTGGTGTGTTGGCAGGCCTGTACACTGTTGCTGGTGTGTTGGCAGGCCTGTACACTGTTGCAGATGATTGATTGAACATCATTGATTGATCAATGATTGATTGGTCGATTGAACTAACCTAGAGTTTGTTTTCTACACAGGTGGGTACGGGAACAGATGACTGCTGACTCCTGTTAGGAGCCTGAGGGGTCTTTCCCATCCCATAGCTCATGGTAAGCCTTGCCCAATAGTTTCCCCCTGGAATACGACCCGCCAGTCGTCTAGGCAACCAGGTACCCCATTACTGCTGGGTGAACAGAGGCGTGCTGTTGAGCCCTGACGCCTAATCAATCCTGCCCCGCCAGGATACGAACCTATGCCAAATCGCTCGCGAAGCGCGAGGCGGGTGTGTTACCACTGCTTGCCGATCTGAGGTCGCTAGTAACTGATGGAGTTGCGTGAGTGTGCGTGCATGTGTGCGTGTACGCGCGAGGCTCTGTCTCAGATAACCTCAAGATCACTACACTGCCTCTTACTATTAGCCAGAGCGTCGCACAAGCCGGCCAATTATAGGCTGCCGATCTTGCAGAGCTGAGAGGAACACCGCTTTATGGCCTGCTGATGCGACGGCTCGCTTCGATAACAACTCAACTGCCAATTAATTAGTGTTCAAACAAATTAAAACAAAGACCACATCTGGGCCGGCCGACGTGGGAATGCATTCTCTTGACCACTTCGATAAATCGCTTCCAAATATCGCCCTTGAACTGATGCTCTGTCTTATCGAGGTGATTGGACAAGAAATACACACACACACACACACACACACACACACACACACACACACACACACACACACACACACACACACACACACACACACACACACGCACACACACACACACACACACACGCACACACACACACACATATGGCGTGTACTCCAACGTAGAAGCAGCCAGGAAGCCGTTCCCTTCACTATCACCCTCCAGACATGGCCACCACTGCCACCCTTCACTATCACCCTCCAGACATGGCCACCACTGCCACCCCTTTCACTATCACCCTCCAGACATGGCCGCCACTGCCACCCTTCACTATCACCCTCCAGACATGGCCACCACTGCCACCCCTTTCACTATCACCCTCCAGACATGGCCGCCACTGCCACCCTTCACTATCACCCTCCAGACATGGCCGCCACTGCCACCCTTCACTATCACCCTCCAGACATGGCCACCACTGCCACCCCTTTCACTATCACCCTCCAGACTTGGCCACCACTGCCACCCTTCACTATCACTCTCCAGACATGGCCTCCACTGCCACCCTTCACTATCACCCTCCAGACTTGGCCACCACTGCCACCCTTCACTATCACCCTCCAGACATGGCCGCCACTGCCACCCTTCACTATCACCCTCCAGATATGGCCGCCACTGCCACCCTTCACTATCACCCTCCAGACTTGGCCACCACTGCCACCCTTCACTAACACCCTCCAGACTTGGCCGCCACTGCCACCCTTCACTATCACCCTGCAGACATGGCCACCACTGCCACCCCCTTCACTATCACCCTCCAGACATGGCCGCCACTGCCACCCTTCACTATCACAACCCACGCCTCCTCACCCACACCACACTAGACAGACGAGAAGCACCCACATCGACGCCTTACCTGCAGCACACGTTTCGACAGGCCGGTCTTCTGCGACAGTTGCTTCAGGTCCTTGGCGTCGGGGTTGTGGTTGAGAGCGAAGTAGGATTTCATGATTCTCAGCTGGTTGTGTTTGAAGGATGTCCGGATCCTCTTGGTCCGTACCGACTGGCAAGGGGTTCCTAGAGGCCCGTAGGAACCCTCCAGGTCGTAGCCTCCGGGGATATCTGTAGGAGGAGGAGGAAGAGGACAGCTTGAAGTGTGGAATTATATGACGTTGTTCGATATATATTACAGCACATCACTAGAGAGCCTCAGGGTGTGTACTCGTTCAAATGGACTGGTAAGGGTGGGCGCTAGTCTCCTGTATTCTCACCTGGGGAAGCTTTGTGAGCTGTATTCACCTAGTTGTGCTTGCGGGGGTTGAGCTCTGCTCTTTCGGCCCGCCTTTCAACCGTCAATCAGTTAATTGTTACTAACTACTAATTTTTTATTTTTTTCTATCTCACACACACACACACACACACACACACACACACACACACACACACACACACACACACACACACACACACACACACACACACACAGGAAGCAGCCCGTAGCAGATATCTAACTCCCAGGTACCTATTTACTGCTAGGTAACAGGTGCATTAGGGTGAAGGAAACTCTGAGTGCTGTATGGTCCTGGAACCCACATGCTTCCCACCATGTTCAATGAGTTAATGAACAACTGTACCCAGTATGGCCCACGAGTGTTGCCGGGTAGTGGATGGTCCTGGAACCTGCGGGGGGAAGCACGTGGTTTTCGAGGACAATCCATAACTTTTAGGCAATCGATGGTGAAGTGGTATTACCACTGGGTAGCCAGTGGGGTGTCCCCTGGCCGTCTAAGGTTCGAATCCTTGAAGGGTCATATAGTTTTTTATATATATATATATACATATATATATATATATATAATATATAATATATATATATATATTTATATATTTATATATTTATATATATATATAATACAGTGTACCCCTGGAGGGTACTACTAACGTCACTCTCCCTTTAGGGTACTACTTAAAACAGACGTTGACATTAGTTAAGGTGGTTATTACTCTGGAGATAGAGAGAGCCGGGCAGAAGCCGAGCGCTGACAACGCCCCCGCTGCGGCCTTCACACGTGGAGGACGGGAGTGACTGTGGCCCTCGGGACAGGCGGGCAGCGGGGGACATTAAACCTCAGCAAATCCATCATAACCTGGCCGGAAAAGCTCGTCCGGTGGTCAAATCCCCGATGGCTCGATGGCCGGAAGTTCGATGGTAGTTCCATACCCCATTGATCGATAGCTAATATGTCCATACCCGATTGTAGCATACTTGATGGCTAAATAATCTATTTATATAAAAAATAGATTATTTATAATTCTATAATTCACTATAAGTCACTATAATTCCATTCATGGTGGTTCCATACACGATAGTTCCCCATTCCCCATCCCCTGAGGAGGGGGCCTGACGGCTGATTGAACATCGCTCGGGATTCGTACTCCTAAGGTTCCGGGTTTGATCGTCGGCGGAGGCGGAAAGAGTTGGGCAGAGTTTCTTTCACCCCACTGCCTCTGTTCACCTAGCAGTAAATAGGTACCTGGGAGTTAGACAACTGCTACGGGCTGCTTCCTGGGGATGTGTAACTAAAAGGAGGCCTGGTCGAGGAACGGGCCGCGGGGACGCTAAGCCCCGAAATCATCTCAAGATAAGATCCCAATGGTTCTATACCCGATGTTTTCACCCTGTGACTTCCATGCCCAATGGTTCAGTGCCAGGTCGCTCCACGCTCATTTGTTTGCCCTAACCTGGAATTCTTCAGCTTCCGTAACAGCTCAACCTGCTCATCGAGCTGCTACACCGTGTACTCACAGTACCTAACAAATGAAATGCACTGGGAAGTGATGTGGTGGAGGCAGACTCCATACACAGTCTAAAATGCCGCTATTCCAGAACCCAATAGGCTCTGGAACTTACACACCAGTCGATTGAGGTTTGGGAGGCGAAATCCAGTAGCCTTGGCTCATCCCCCGCCAATACACCTAGATGAGCACATTCATCGCTCTTCATCCAAGAAGAACTTAAACTCACTAATCTCCAATCCTCTTGAGCCATCGTGAGGTAAGGTGGTGGACGTGACAAAGATAACACAACACTCCACACTTGACTGAAGCAACGCCGGCAAATTTTCCCCGTGGGCAAATCTGTCTAAGAAACGTTGATGTGACATTGAATCAACGCTGATAACCTTTGTTGATTTAACGTTCCTGGAGCGTATTCTGCCCGCTGGGATAACATGACTGTATATATATATCCAGCCTTCTCAAATGAGCGCGTTATATGCCAGTGCAGTCAACCCATACTTGGCCAACCTAGCAATAATTCTTGAACATAATGACGCTTAAAAGACGCGTCTATGAGAGGTAAAGATATCATTTAGGACGGTCGAGGACGACGTGCCAGGGAACAAACTGTCCCCAGCGCACGTATAGCCAGTGTTCGCATGACGACCGTGGCTTCCAGGATGGAGACAAATAAGAGGATGTTCTACCACTTATTTAAGTACACTTGAGGGCAAATATAATACGAGAGAGGAACTCCTCGTACTTCACCATCCACATACTGCCTAGTTCTTGTACCACGTATAAACAGATATTAGTATATATATATATATATATATATATATATATATATATATATATATATATATATATATATATATATATATATATATATATTGGTGTATACTGGCAGCAGGTTTTCTTTCACACATGTTTCATTGAATATGACCTTATATTCTGTATTTATTATTTTCTGGTTTAGGGATATATATATATATATATATATATATATATATATATATATATATATATATATATATATATATATATATATATATAATTACACCAGCTCCAATATTCCTATTTTGCAGGAGATTGTAAACTGGAGCAATAAGTCAGGAAATAATTGTAAGGATGCGCAAGAGAGGCAAAAACACACACGCACCTTTATAATGAACACCTGGACAACGTGGGGCGTCATTAAGGTCTGGGAACAGCAACAGTTGCCACAAAACAAGGGGCCCCAGCACCTCGCCTGGCCGGGACCTGCAGCAGCTGCACACACACACACACACACACACACACACACACACACACACACACACACACACACACACACACACACACACACACACACACACACACACCCTCCCACGCTATCTCCCCCAGCATCTTCCTGCTTCACTAACGCCCCCCCACACCTGCGCCTACGCACCCACCACCTACGCCCACACATCCCCACCACCTACGCCCACACATCCCCACCACCTACGCCCACACATCCCCACCACCTACGCCCACACATCCCCACCACCTTCCACCAACAGTGTGTGTGTGGGGGGGGGGAGGGAAAGTTGCACTGTCTGCACTTCGAATGTTTGCGACGTTTCAAGTCACGTATTTGCAATTTTTGCAATCGAGTATATTCGCCGTTTTGCTGCCGCGATGTGTTAATTGATGCGTGTTCACAGTCGCTCGGGTTTTTGTGTGCTGAGCGACCCCACCTGCCGCAACTGTCTCGCATTCTGACACTTGCGGCTGCATGATCCACCAACCTCACTTTGTGAACACTTGTCTTCATGTTGTAGCCATACGTTCACTGGCTACTGTTGTTCCCATACCCTCACTAGCTACTGTTGTTGCCATACGTTCACTGGCTACTGTTGTTCCCATACCCTCACTAGCTACTGTTGTTGCCATACGTTCACTGGCTACTGTTGTTCCCATACCCTCACTAGCTACTGTTGTTGCCATACGTTCACTGGCTACTGTTGTTCCCATACCCTCACTAGCTACTGTTGTTGCCATACGTTCACTGGCTACTGTTGTTCCCATACCCTCACTAGCTACTGTTGTTGCCATACGTTCACTGGCTACTGTTGTTCCCATACCCTCACTAGCTACTGTTGTTGCCATACGTTCACTGGCTACTGTTGTTCCCATACCCTCACTAGCTACTGTTGTTGCCATACGTTCACTGGCTACTGTTGTTCCCATACCCTCACTAGCTACTGTTGTTGCCATACGTTCACTGGCTACTGTTGTTGCGATACGCTCACTAGCTGCTGTTGTTGCCATATGCTCACTCGCTACTGTTGTTGCCATACCCTCACTAGCTGCTGTTGTTGCCATATGCTCACTAGCTACTGTCGTTGCCATACGTTCACTGGCTACTGTCGTTGCCATACACTCACTGGCTACTGTTGTTGCCATACGCTCACTCGCTACTGTTGTTGCCATACCCTCACTAGCTGCTGTTGTTGCCATACCCTCACTGGCTACTGTTGTTGCCATGTGCTCACTAGCTACTGTCGTTGCCATACGTTCACTGGCTACTGTTGTTGCCATACGTTCCCTAGCTGCTGTTGTTGCCATACGTTCACTAGCTGCTGTTGTTGCCATACGTTCACTAGCTGCTGTTGTTGCCATACGTTCAATGGCTACTGTTGTTGCCATTCGTTCACTAGCTGCTGTTGTTGCCATACGTTCAATGGCTACTGTTGTTGTCATACGTTCACTGGCTACTGTTGTTGCCATACGTTCACTAGCTGCTGTTGTTGCCATATGCTCACTGGCTACTGTTGTTGCCATACGTTCACTAGCTACTGTTGTTGCCATACGTTCACTAGCTGCTGTTGTTGCAATACGTTCAATGGCTACTGTTGTTGCCATACGTTCACTAGCTACTGTTGTTGCCATACGTTCACTAGCTACTGTTGTTGCCATACGTTCACTAGCTACTGTTGTTGCCATACGTTCACTAGCTGCTGTTGTTGCCATACGTTCACTAGCTGCTGTTGTTGCCATACGTTCACTAGCTGCTGTTGTTGCCATACGTTCACTAGCTGCTGTTGTTGCCATACGTTCAATGGCTACTGTTGTTGCCATACGCTCACTCGCTACTGTTACTGTGGTACTCTCACTAGTCACTATTGTATTAGTGGTCACAAAATCATACATTACGGGTGTTATGGTTGTGGTGCAGATATCACCACATTCGTATGGTGATATCTTGTCGTTTTGTCGTATTGTTGAGAGATTGTGTTCCGTCATAGTACCGCTAATTATGTTGTATCACTTGTCACAAATAAAGTGTCTAAGGTGAACAGGAGCATCAGATGAAAGGGAAACTTATCAAACCGTTTCTGTTCCGCTCGGGTCCCTGGGTTGTGAGCCGAGGACGTAGGCCACTGCGCCACAGGGCATAGTATTTGCGCTACAAGGCCTCTTTTGAGGTCACGCTAGGTCCTCTTGTGAGGTCACGCTAGGTTCTAAGGAGAGGGTCCCAGCCACCGTCCCACTAACGGATCCCAGCCACCGTCCCACTGACGGATCCCAGCCACCTTCCCACTGACGGATCCCAGCCCCCGTCCCACTGACGGATCCCAGCCACCGTCCCACTGACGGATCCCAGCCCCCGTCCCACTGACGGGATCCCAGCCACCGTCCCACTGACGGATCCCAGCCCCCGTCCCACTGACGGGATCCCAGCCACCGTCCCACTGACGGATCCCAGCCACCGTCCCACTGACGGGTCCCAGCCACCGTCCCACTGACGGATCCCAGCCCCCACCTCACCACCACCACTATTCACCGCCGAAGCCTTTACATCAATTGTAACATCTCTTTTTCCTGGGCTGTCGAGCCGTGATCCCAAAGTCTCCCCCGGCCCCTAGTTTAAGACTATTATAGTATCACAAATAATGGGATCTATGCACACAAAATACAGTGGTCCCTTTCAGGCTGTTTCTGTTGTGCGGGTCTGTGAGGGGCGCGGCGGGGGGCGTGGGGGGGTAGGGTAGCAGGGGCCCACAATGGCGCCCCGGGGCACACCGACACTACAATATTCACACGAACTTTGAATTATTTTCCTTATCTTTATAGATTTTTTTGAAGCCAGTAGCAACGTTCCTTGACCTTCCACGCTCTCAGATCTCAACATATTTTAATTTGCACACAGAAGGGGTTAAAAAAAAAAACACACACACACACACGAAGGACAGGCGCAGGGGGGGGGAAGGGGGGAAGAAGCAAGGCTGTCTTGGCTGACAGGAACAGCTGCTAATTACAGGTTCACTGTAAACATTGCCTATTTACTTGTAACTCACTGATCCCATAATCCGTTATCATCTCCCGTGACGCGTCGCGGTAAGACACCTTCACCAACACCGATATTCTCTCCTCAGAAATCACCAATCCACACGGGTAATGTATCCACCAAATTCGCGCCTTATCTTTCACAAAGAAATAGTTGAAATGCCTGGAGCATGTACATACGTGGGTCAACACGCACTGAAGCCGGTTATACAAGCACGGCATGCGTGTCGGGGAGCAGCAGCAGCAAGCAGCATGGCCAGGAAGCAGGGAGCAGCTTCCCAGTAGCGCCCCAGCAAGCAGGGAGCAGCTTCCCAGTAGCGCCCCAGCAAGCAGGGAGCAGCTTCCCAGTAGCGCCCCAGCAAGCAGGGAGCAGCTTCCCAGTAGCGCCCCAGCAAGCAGGAAGCAGCTTCCCAGTAGCGCCCCAGCAAGCAGGGAGCAGCTTCCCAGTAGCGCCCCAGCAAGCAGGGAGCAGCTTCCCAGTAGCGCCCCAGCAAGCAGGGAGCAGCTTCCCAGTAGCGCCCCAGCAAGCAGGGAGCAGCTTCCCAGTAGCGCCCCAGCAAGCAGGGAGCAGCTTCCCAGTAGCGCCCCAGCAAGCAGGGAGCAGCTTCCCAGTAGCGCCCCAGCAAGCCAAGCAGCCGCCAGCTTTTCAATAGTCGCCGCGGATTTTTTGGTGACACGGGCGCGGCGGGGTGCCACGGGCGACACAGTAGCGCCGAGGCGCCCCGCTGCCTCGCCTTCTGCCTTTTCACTCTCATTCTGACCAGCTTTTTCCCAGAGAGTGAGAGAGAGAGAGGAGTGAATAAAAAGCTAAGTCTGGGCCGGCGACAATGCCTCTTGTGCCGCGCCTTCCTCGTTACAGATTTGTGGGTAGTCTCGTGGTGTGCTGCTGTCGGAGATTAGTGGCTTATTGCATGCTGTATGTGCTCGCTTGAGGCCATCAGCGAGGGCTGTCATGCGCTCAGGAAGGTGTGAGTGTGTGTGTGTGGCGGTACACAGAGAACGGGTGTTGCATGTAAGGTTCAATTAGCAGAGATGCGCGTTAATGATGGTGTGTGTGTGTGTGTGTGTGTGTGTGTGTGTGTGTGTGTGTGTGTGTGTGTGTGTGTGTGTGTGTGTGTGTGTGTGTGTGTGTGTGTGTGCTTGGCAACTCCTGACGTTACTAATGATGTGTGAAACTGACGGCCTGTGTAGTGGAGGTGACACAATCACCGCCGCCTCCATCAGTAGCGACGGTCGTCCCCCCCCCCTCTCCTTCCCTTCCCTCCCTCCCCTCCCTTCCCCCTCCTTGTGATCTTTTCACCCCCTCCTGTGTGTTGCCCTCACTCCCCCCTCCCCCACCCTGTGTGCTGCCCTCACCCCCTATGTGCTGCCCTCACTTCCCCCGGTGTGGTGTCCATACAGTGTGAACACTCCACACTCCACAATGAACACCCCCCCTAATGCACAGTTCATCACCCCTTAGCATAGGGAGGGGGGCTTCACTCCTCACCGTACGACTTTTCACCCCACCCCCTCCCCCCTCTCTCTCTCTTAAAGTCCGGGGGGAGGGGGGGGGGACACCCCTACTCTTGCCAGACGACTCACACGATTTCCCGACGAACAACTACACGAAATCAAATTCGTGCAGCACACTTGTGGCTCGTAGCACGCCACCGATTTGCATACATGACGTCTAGCGAATGTTTCATGCAACCCACGAGGCATTAAAGCTGTCCCTTTATTGCCTAATCTGCATATTTTTCAATCTTTGCTGCAAATGAAATCGTCCAGTTGTGTAATTTCTCATTCGTTTCATTTAATATGCCTTGTTAAGATAACATGTAAATGGGACTTTTAGCAGTTTGTGTACACGGTGTGACGGGTGTTATCGCCGCGACAATGACCGGCATATATTAATATGTGATGGAGCCTTTATTTCCTGTCACTATTATTTTGTATAATGGATATTATTCTGTATAATGGGGGGAGTGTGTCTTGTGTGGGGCTCCCACGTATGCATGCATATTGTCTTCTCTTACCACCCCGTGTGTGTGTGTGTGTGTATATATATATATATATATATATATATATATATATATATATATATATATATATATATATATATATATATATATATATATATATATATATATAAGTCCCTGGCCGTCTCCGGAGGATGGAGCAAGTCCCTGACCGTCTCCGGAGGATGGAGCAAGTCCCTGACCGTCTCCGGAGGATGGAACAAGTCCCTGACCGTCTCCGGAGGATGGAGCAAGTCCCTGACCGTCTCCGGAGGACGAAGCAAGTCCCTGACCGTCTCCGGAGGATGGAACAAGTCCCTGACCGTCTCCGGAGGATGGAACAAGTCCCTGACCGTCTCCGGAGGATGGAGCAAGTCCCTGACCGTCTCCGGAGGATGGAACAAGTCCCTGACCGTCTCCGGAGGATGGAGCAAGTCCCTGACCGTCTCCGGAGGATGGAACAAGTCCCTGACCGTCTCCGGAGGATGGAGCAAGTCCCTGACCGTCTCCGGAGGACGAAGCCAGTCCCTGACCGTCTCCGGAGGATGGAACAAGTCCCTGACCGTCTCCGGAGGACGAAGCAAGTCCCTGACCGTCTCCGGAGGATGGAACAAGTCCCTGGCCGTCTCCGGAGGATGGAACAAGTCCCTGACCGTCTCCGGAGGATGGAACAAGTCCCTGGCCGTCTCCGGAGGATGGAGCAAGTCCCTGACCGTCTCCGGAGGATGGAGCAAGTCCCTGACCGTCTCCGGAGGATGGAGCAAGTCCCTGGCCGTCTCCGGAGGATGGAGCAAGTCCCTGGCCGTCTCCGGAGGATGGAGCAAGTCCCTGACCGTCTCCGGAGGATGGAACAAGTCCCTGACCGTCTCCGGAGGATGGAGCAAGTCCCTGACCGTCTCCGGAGGATGGAACAAGTCCCTGACCGTCTCCGGAGGATGGAACACGTCCCTGGCCGTCTCCGGAGGATGGAGCAAGTCCCTGACCGTCTCCGGAGGATGGAATAAGTCCCTGACCGTCTCCGGAGGATGGAGCAAGTCCCTGACCGTCTCCGGAGGACGAAGCAAGTCCCTGGCCGTCTCCGGAGGATGGAACACGTCCCTGGCCGTCTCCGGAGGATGGAACACGTCCCTGGCCGTCTCCGGAGGATGGAGTGGGTCCCGGTGGGAAAGGGACTGATCCTCACGCCTGCGGGGAGATGCATAAAGCGATAAGGTCTCTTAACAAATTCTCCAAGATGGAGGATAAAGCCTTGTGGACCTCGCCTCAACGCCACTATATGCACCGCCTTCTTTCCTTCCCGTGAGACCTTCATCGTCCCGCAGGTCCTTGAGCCTCGTCGCTCCGGGGTGCGTGGGAGAGCCCCTTCAAGCTGCCCATGTAGAATAAACCTCTGGTGTAGACGAGAGAGGGAGGGGACGTCTTCTGGGTGAGGATTAAGAGGTGCTGTAGCTACGTCATTCTTGAAAAAGCCTCCGAGGTGGCGTCAGTAAGGACGAGGATTTCGGGGTGACCGAGGGAGACTATCGCCCCTCGAGCACGCTAAGTGAGGCACTTGTCCAATGATATTATCTCCCCCGACGGCCGGTGTTGTCAGGAGGGGCATATTGGCCGTGGTAAAAAGAGAAGATTGAATGAGGAGCTTCCAGTTACAGCCATCACGAGAGGCGTCGACTGGCCACACAGCTGATGGACTGTTTAACGTCTGGAGGCTCGCGGTGTTTATGTGGCTGGCCGCTCCACGCCTGGTGTTAAAACGTGGTCTGCTCCACGCCTGGTGTTAATACGTGGTCTGCTCCACGCCTGGTGTTAATACGTGGTCTGCTCCACGCCTGGTGTTAATACGTGGTCTGCTCCACGCCTGGTGTTAATACGTGGTCTGCTCCACGCCTGGTGTTAATACGTGGTCTGCTCCACGCCTGGTATTAATACGCAGTCTGCTCCACGCCTGGTGTTAATACGCAGTCTGCTCCACGCCTGGTGTTAATACGCAGTCTGCTCCACGCCCGGTGTTAATACGCAGTCTGCTCCACGCCTGGTGTTAACACGCAGTCTGCTCCACGCCCGGTGTTAATACGCAGTCTGCTCCACGCCCGGTGTTAATACGCAGTCTGCTCCACGCCTGGTGTTAATACGCAGTCTGCTCCACGCCTGGTGTTAATACGCAGTCTGCTCCACGCCCGGTGTTAATACGCAGTCTGCTCCACGCCCGGTGTTAATACGCAGTCTGCTCCACGCCCGGTGTTAATACGCGGTCTGCTCCACGCCTGGTGTTAATACGCAGTCTGCTCCACGCCTGGTGTTAATACGTGGTCTGCTCCACGCCTGGTGTTAATACGTGGTCTGCTCCACGCCTGGTGTTAATACGTGGTCTGCTCCACGCCTGGTGTTAATACGTGGTCTGCTCCACGCCTGGTGTTAATACGTGGTCTGCTCCACGCCTGGTGTTAATACGTGGTCTGCTCCACGCCTGGTGTTAATACGTGGTCTGCTCCACGCCTGGTGATAATACGTGGTCTGCTCCACGCCTGGTGTTAATACGTGGTCTGCTCCACGCCTGGTATTAATACGTGGTCTGCACCACGCCCGGTGTTAATACGTGGTCTGCTCCACGCCTGGCATTAATACGTAGTCTGCTCCACGCCTGGTATTAATACGTGGTCTGCACCACGCCTGGTATTAATACGTGGTCTGCTCCACGCCCGGTGTTAACACGCAGTCTGCTCCACGCCTGGTGTTAACACGCGGTCTGCTCCACGCCCGGTGTTAACACGCAGTCTGCTCCACGCCTGGTGTTAACACGTGGTCTGCTCCACGCCCGGTGTTAACACGCAGTCTGCTCCACGCCTGGTGTTAACACGCAGTCTGCTCCACGCCCGGTGTTAACACGCAGTCTGCTCCACGCCCGGTGTTAACACGTGGTCTGCTCCACGCCTGGTGTTAACACGCAGTCTGCTCCACGCCCGGTGTTAACACGCAGTCTGCTCCACGCCCGGTGTTAACACGCAGTCTGCTCCACGCCTGGTGTTAACACGCAGTCTGCTCCACGCCCGGTGTTAACACGTGGTCTGCTCCACGCCTGGTGTTAACACGCAGTCTGCTCCACGCCCGGTGTTAACACGCAGTCTGCTCCACGCCCGGTGTTAACACGCAGTCTGCTCCACGCCTGGTGTTAACATGCAGTCTGCTCCACGCCCGGTGTTAACACGCAGTCTGCTCCACGCCTGGTGTTAACACGCAGTCTGCTCCACGCCTGGTGTTAACACGCAGTCTGCTCCACGCCCGGTGTTAACACGCAGTCTGCTCCACGCCTGGTGTTAACACGCAGTCTGCTCCACGCCTGGTGTTCGTCTGAGACACGAACACTGGAGAAAACGTCCAAGACGTCACTCGTCTTCCTGTGTTTACTGGAGACTTCCTTCTGGCCGTAACAGCTTCTCGGCACACAGTAACACAACGTCATTTGCTCACTTCAGCGGACGCGGTCATCTTGAAAGTTCGATCAGCATCAGCAGTCGTCTTAATTTGTCGGTCAAATAAACTTTATTCCAAAGATCAGAGAGAAATTACCACTGCGTTAGCTGGTATGTTTACAAACATGTTAACTCTGCCCCCATGATATATAACCAACCATAAATCTAGAGTTGGAACCCGAGCGCAGGAATCGAAGCCCGTGAAGCCTCAAAGGCTTCAAGTGGGCTTCCAAGCCTGAACCCCCATGACTCCAGTATCTCGAGCTCTCAACAGAATATTGAGATCCATTCTGCTAACCACAAAACAAAATGTTTGAGTTTGTTTATGTTAAATGTAAATAACCGGCATTTCACGACAAAATCACTCCCAATATTTTTACCTCCTAAGAAGCAAGCAACTCCTTTACCTTCTCTCCCACCCCCCCTACCCCGCCCCCACCCCTTCTCGTCTCCTCCAGCGGCCCTTAAAAGACGCGGCAAAGCCCAGGGACCCTTGAAGACCCTGAAGTTCGTGCAGCGACCAGAGGGGCTGCTGAAGACGGGGCCCTCCTCCTCCTCTCAAACGACACTGTGGCCGAAAGCATAACAGTGGCTCGGGGAAAACAGTGCCGGGCCACATGGCAAACTGATCTCATAATCCCCATAAAAACCCACCGCAGTTCGACCGTCGTCAATTGGGATGGTTGGATCGGTGCTCCGGGCTGGCCGTGTCCTCCTCTTGGGGGCCCGGAGTTTCCGCTAGGGTGACCTCCGATAAATACACCATTGGACCCGCGGTGGGCCCTCCACGGCGCACCCGCCCGGAAAATCTTGATACTAGATATCTTTATTGAGGATTTTTACTTATGCAGATGTAGGGCAGCTTTTGTGTGGCTGAGTGCGTGCTTTTGTCCGGCACACCATAACAGTTCGTCTCCTCAAGGGGGACTCTTTTTTTTTTTTTTCTTTTTTAACTGCTTTATTTACCTTTTCTATTACCGCCTAACACGGTAAAAAAGACAAAACTGACTACTGACACTTAGCGAATGGTATTTGGCACTGTGTGTGTGTGTGTGTGTGTGTGTGTGTGTGTGTGTGTGTGTGTGTGTGTGTCTGTGTGTGTGTGCGTGTGTGTGTGTGTGTGTGTGTGTGTGTGTGTGTGTGTGTGTGTGTGTGTGTGTGTGTGCGCGCCTGTCCAGCATATATTCCCTAACGTTCCCAAACACAAATTTCATTGAACCTAAAACCGAAGCAAATTCAAATGTAAAATAGCCACATTTACACACACAGACAATAACACGAGATCAGACGCAGCTCAAATAAAAAACAACAACTAAAAGTTTTTAACATACAAGACTCTCACATTAAACATAAAATACTACAATAAATTCAAGTGGACGATACATTACATAAACTTACGATAAAAAATAAAACAGCGTGGTATAAAATCAAAATAAGTGAAAAAAACTTTAGGCCTACATGTGTCTGTATACCAGAATCACAGAATGGTTGCCTTGCTGGCTAGGCCTATGAAAAAAAAAGAAGACTCCATTCGGTGATAACATTCAGTCAGCTGTAGAGAGAATGCTGACTGGCCACCAGGTGCCTAAGTGCTTTAAATATGGAACAATTACACTTTACCTGTACCTTAGCCCCGTGCTGCTTATAACATTTTGTTCCAAGTAGCTGAATCTAGAATAACAACAAGAACAGTCTTTACCTGTTTCTGTGCACTCTCCCTGCCCTACGTAATCCCTATCCCACACCCTACCTACTCTCCTCCTATCCCATGTTCTCTCTCTCTTCCTATCCTACATACTCTCTCTCTCTCTCTCTCTCTTCCTGCCTCAAGGAAGAAAGTACCCCATGCAATCTTTCCAGGTCTCGAGTAGTCTCCTGTTCTCGTCCACTCTTCCCCCCCCCCCTCACCCCCTCCTCTCTCTCTCTGTCTCTCTCCCTCTCTCTCTTTCTTTCTCTCTCTCTCTCTCTCTCTCTCTCTCTCTCTCTCTCTCTCTCTCTCTCTCTCTCTCTCTCTCTCTCTCTCTCTCTCTCTCTCTCTCTCTCTCTCTCTCTCTCTCTCCCTCTCTCTCTCTCTCTCTCTCTCTCTCTCTCTCTCTCTCTCTCTCTCTCTCTCTCTCTCTCTCTCTCTCTCTCTCTCTCTCTCTCTCTCTCTCTCTCTCTCTTCCCCACCGGAGTGGAGTTGCGTGTTCTTCACTCAGTGTGAGGCGCAAGGCAGCCGTTTTGTTGGGCTCAAAATCGTCGGAGGACCGGGCCTAATACCCAATGACAGCCTCCCACTGGGTCCAGCCCAATCTTGTGCTGGGCTACCAGTACCGGGCTCCTGAAGTAGCAATACTGGGACTGTGGGCTACTGGGTTGGTCCTGAGCATCACGGAGCGTCCCTAATCTACTGTAGTACCGGACAAGTGGTGCAGGAGATGACTGGATACTGGAGTGATACCGAATGTTAAAAGCGGGAGGACGGAGTGATTCCAGCATTCCAGGCAAGTTCCATTAAGGAGGTGGGACATCAAAGACAATACAGGGGAAACAGGTGAAGCAGTTCTGGTGTACCGAAGACTCTTTGATTGTACAGCAGCTTAGGCTACACGCCCTCACCTCGTAAAGCAGAGACGTACGGAATCATAATGCTAGCATGTGGTAGGGTAGATAAGATGGGAGAGGAAGTGGCGAAGACGAGTCGGTTAAGGTAGTGGTGATTACAAAGGTTAAGTACCCTTAGCCTGTGAGGTGTTGATGCCTCACTAGGAAGGCCATAACAGGGATGACTGACAAGACGAAGGTCAAACCATCTGGGGAGGATGACCTTCCCAGATGGTCTAGATATGTCTTCACCCTTACCTCGTATTCCACCTCTTCCTCCTTGTTGTTGTACGCTTCTGAAGGTGTTTACTAAGAAGCCGTTATAACTTGTTGACAAACCTGCTCCAACGCTGACGCTAAACCCCCCCCCCCCTGGCCGTCACTTGTGTGTTACGTCACTCGTGGTTGTTACATTGACGTCACTCGTGGGTCGTCACACTGACCTAGTATTTGCACTTGTGTCTAGGTCAGGTGAGGCCGACCTCCCAGTAATAGCTCCAGCCTAGACCTGGTCAAGGGTTCCCTTAGTTCCTCGCCTCAGGCAGTGAGGGAGTGTGTGGATATCTTTCTAGCAGACTTAGACAGCTGATGGGATTATGTTAGAGCGAGAAGGGATTCTGTCACATCTCTCCAGCAATTAAGTGCTTAATTGCACACTAGTTTCTTTATCAGCTACCTCACCCTGTCAGGGTAAATGAGACAAATGTATGTGAATGCATGTGTGTGTGTATATATGTATGTGTATGTGTGTGTGTGTATGTATATGTATGGGTATAAAGCATATATGGAAGCTGATCAGAATTACATTTCACCTTTGTGAATGTACATTAATGACACTATGTAAAAGACACATCTAATACTTTATGTAGGGCGTACGTAAATCTGTATATCTTTGTATTTACGTATGTAGGTTAGCTTAGCATTTTAAAAGCACCGAATCACCTTCTGTGGTTGAGTGTTCAATAAACCCTTGAACTGTATGTTTAACACTTCTCTAACCCTGTCCATGGAGGACAGAAGAAAATGTATATATGCTGGTTAGCATTGTAAATGTGTGGCCACGTCTGTGGTAGAAAAATAATAATAAAAAAAAAAAAAAAAAAAAAAATCTCTCCAGCCTACTTTAACTAGCCGAGGAAGGCTAGCTGCTCGCTCTGGGTGTTAGAGCCAGAGCGTTGAATGTTCCCGCCGTAATTGAATAGGATATTGACTGCTCTTTGCGCATTTCTGCTCTACTACGAAATTGGTCGGCAGACTTACCCTCATAATCCTCCACACGATTGAGGATCTGTTCGATATGAGTTTAATTCCTTGTAGCCCAAGGTACAGGAGGATTAGGAACATCGTAGTGATTAGAGTTACATTAACTGATGATTCGGGGGCTTGTTAGCGTCTGAATGGGTACTTTGATGTTAGTTATCACATCAAATATTGTGATTTTCTGTGCGGGTTCGAAGGCTCTTTTGACAGCAAGCTTTTCGATCTGAATTGCGGATCTATCATTATTTACCAGAGCTGCCTGTACAACGGAAAGTTGTTTAGCCATAAACGGGGTGTTGGTTGATGCACGAGGATGTAGAGGTGTTCCCCAAGGCGGCTACTGTCTCCCACACTCATCTTCCAAGCCCGTTTACCCTCCAAGATGTTAACCTCACCTCCAACACACCCCGCGGGGGCTACTCCCCCGTCTCCGTCACCCCCTTCCCCCCCTGGGGCTGCTCCCCCGTCTCCGTCACCCCCTTCCCCCCCTGGGGCTGCTCCCTATCCTTCACCTCCTGTATTTACTCTCCTAACACCGACCTCCGCATGGTAAACACCTAACACTTCTGCACCTCGACGCTCCTCTCCATCTGAACCATCCCCCCCCCCCTAGACTTAACAAAGTCTTAACCCCCTTAGAGCCGGTCGGCCGAGCGGACAGCACGCTGGACTTGTGATCCTGTGGCCCTGGGTTCGATCCCAGGCGCCGGCGAGAAACAATGGGCAGAGTTTCTTTCACCCTATGCCCCTGTTACCTAGCAGTAAAATAGGTACCTGGGTGTTAGTCAGCTGTCACGGGCTGCTTCCTGGGGGTAGAGGCCTGGTTGAGGACCGGGCCGCGGGGACACTAAAATCCCCGAAATCATGTGAAGATAACCTCAAGATTGGCTCCAGAATATGCCTCAGTATTCCCCCACAGCATACACACACACACTCAAAAGCTTATCAGCTTGTCCTGGTCTATATATAAAACTGGTACTGAAGGTATGTACAGCAAGGTCATGCTGCCTGAGGCGTTGAGTGTGTGTGTGTAATTAACGGCCTTTATATACTGTACAAAATACTGTATATCAACAGTAACATGTTTCTGTGTATACTTTATCAAATAAAATATTGTATTATTATTATTATTATTATGATACACAATACATCCTGGCGCGACTCCTACAACCACCCTACCCCCCCTCCCCCTCCCTTCACCCCCTATCTTCCCCTCCTCCTCCTCCCTGTACCCCCATCTCTCCCCTCCCCCCCCAGCACCGTGCACGGTACCCCAAGCGTACCTCACCGTCGCTTGCACCCTCGCCCAGTCATTGTTGTCTGACGTCACTCCCTCATCAAGTCCAACAGTCAGGACCTGTCAAGTCCTGTCAGGTCTTGACTGTTTTCAAGAATGATGTTGAGTTTCTCGATATAAGCCCCGCTGGGCTCTGATAGTCACCGCTGGGCTCTGATAGACACCGCTGGGCTCTGATAGACACCGCTGGGCTCTGATAGACACCGCTGGGCTCTGATAGTCACCGCTGGGCTCTGATAGACACCGCTGGGCTCTGATAGTCACCGCTGGGCTCTGATAGACACCACTGGGCTCTGATAGACACCGCTGGGCTCTGATAGACACCGCTGGGCTCTGATAGACACCGCTGGGCTCTGATAGTCACCGCTGGGTTCTGATAGACACCGCTGGGCTCTGATAGTCACCGCTGGGCTCTGATAGACACCGCTGGGCTCTGATAGTCACCGCTGGGCTCTGATAGACACCACTGGGCTCTGATAGACACCGCTGGGCTCTGATAGACACCGCTGGGCTCTGATAGACACCGCTGGGCTCTGATAGACACCGCTGGGCTCTGATAGACACCGTTGGGCTCTGATAGACACCGCTGGGCTCTGATAGTCACGGCTGGGCTCTGATAGTCACCGCTGGGCTCTGATAGACACCGCTGGGCTCTGATAGTCACCGCTGGGCTCTGATAGACACCGCTGGGCTCTGTAACGCGTGGCTCCGATAGACACTGTTGGGCTTTGTTTAATTGTCGTTCTCGTCATACCCTGGTGGGACGTGTCGTACCCCGACTTGTGTAGACGTGTTGCTTCGTGCGTCAAGCAATCGTTGTCGGGACGTCGTCCGACACGGTGAGGGGGGGGGGGGGCGGCGGGCGAGGGCCTGGGGGAGCCTGGCCAAGGCGTGCCTATATACCCCTCTGACACACCTCCACCGTCGCCCATGACGGTCTAAGCCGTGGTAAACAATTGTCGCGGTGTTGTAACAAAAGGTTTATGGAGATAAATAACTCCAGGGCCTTCACTGCCCCTTTGTGTCCGCTTGACAGAGGTCAGGCAGGCAGGCAGGAAGGCAGGCAGGGCAGGCAGGCAGGCAGGCAGGAAGGCAGGCAGGCAGGCAGGCAGGCAGGCAGGCAGGCAGGCAGGCAGGCAGGCAGGCAGGCAAGCAAGCAGGCAGGCAGACAGGCAGACAGGCAGACAGGCAGACAGGCAGACAGGCAGGCAGGCAGACAGGCAGGCAGGCAGGCAGGGCAGGCAAGGCAGGCATCCAGGCAGCTCACAGTTGGTGCCTGAGGCAGGCACTGACTCTCATCATTTTCCCAACTTATTTTCCAATTGTCACTGGTCAATACCCCTCCCTCCACCCCCGAGCTGCTGCTCTTCCCCACACACGTCGTCTGTTGTGTCAACAAGACGGCTCCAAGATGTTTAATGTGTCCCCTTCACCACGTTCAAAAAATGTATCAACAATGTTCGCCGCTAGACAAGTTAAGAATGCCTCTTTCTCATCCCAAACAGTCTCCTGTCTCGCGGGATACAATCCTCCTCCACCAACAGTCTCATGGACCCAGGTCTTGCATCTGTCCCACGGAACGATAGATGACTGTCCTGTGGAGGTAGCTTGCCTCGCGCGCGCGCGCACACACACACACACACACACACGGGATCTGGCATTAGGCGGGATCCAAGAGGCAAAGCTCGATCCTGTAAGCACAAATAAGTGAGTACACACACACACACACACACACACACACACACACACACACACACACACACACACACACACACACACACACACACACATACACACACACACACCATAACTAGCGTTATACCATCCGCAGTAAAGATTATATTGCAGTCCCATGCATCTTGCGGCCTCGGCTCTTAAGTCAATACAAGGAAGCACTATTTCACAGAAAACGGGAAGATATCACCTAAAGCGGTGACTCTTATAATACCAGGCTCCACCCCCAACCCCCCACACGCCTGGGAGGAACAAGACATAGGTTTCTGAATGTCGTTCATATCACCAAACATTTTTACCTCCATCTTATATTATTTCATTCATGTGTGTCTACCAACCCCCCTCCCCCCGCAAGCACAATTAGGTTAGGTGAGTACAACTAGGTAAGTACACACACACACACACGGGATCTGGCATTAGGCGGGATCCAAGAGGCAAAGCTCGATCCTGTAAGCACAAATAAGTGAGTACACACACACACACACACACACACACACACACACACACACACACACACACACACACACACACACACACACACACACACACTCACACACTCAACAAGACAATAAACACCCACATCTCGCCACAAAAGCTGCCACTGGGCCGCCCCCTACACACACACACAAGAGACACACACACAAGTACTATCATCAGCTGCTCCACCGCCTTTCACGGGCCGCGGGGAGTAACAATGCTCACGATACTTTAATAATTCACCCGTGACTCCCAGATCGATACAAAACAGAGCAGCGACGGACAGGAGTGGCCAGGAGAGGCAGGGAGGGGGGGGGGGGGTCGGGGTGTGGGGTGGGGGGGGGGGGGGTCGGGGCCTTGGGGCGGGGGGGGTCGGGGCGTGGGGGGGGGTCGGGGCCTTGGGGGGGGATGAGATGGTCTGCCAAAACAAACAATGATAACAAGAAGCCTCCCCAGAGTGAAGGGTGGTAAATGTTGATGATAATGGCTTTGGAGAGGACACTCGAATGCACAGACGCACACGCATGCGCGTATATACATGCGTACGCACGCGCGCAAGCACGCCTGAAATTGAGGAAATGCACGATGGATTACAGCGGGATGACTTGGACACGCTGTAACCATCCTCAAGTCACAGTCGAATTGAGAATGGTCCAGGACGGACCGAAACGTCGTCGTCCCTTCACCTTCTAGTGTGTGGTCTGGTCAACAAAATGTAACCATGGTCTGGGAGGTGACTCCTGGAGTTCACTACAAGCGATTACAAGGTGCTGGAGAAAGAGCAGACTTGAGGAATTATTCGGAGGGTAAAAGACTCTCCAAGAGTTGAACTTCAAAGACCCGAAGGTAGAGCGGCGACCTCCGGACTCGCTGGATTGGCCAACCTCTTGACGTCATTCAGAAATCTGGACGAAAAAATCATTCAGAACAAAACGCACGTTAGACTAATGTTAGGATATGCATCGCCGGCATCCATGGAGGCCCCCATCTGGTCAAGCACATACCGAAGGAAGAGAAGCATCAGTCTTGTGCCATCAGACTGGTTCCAGAGCTGAGAGGCATGGTATCATGAGACGTATGGCACGGAGGCACGGATCGTCACGTCCCTGGCGGAGACATGGTAACAACGTAGACATTACTCAGACTACTGGACGAGGTGACAAGGACACGCTGATACAAACACAGCATCCTTCCCAGATGACCCACGAGCCTCTTAGAGAGAGCATCTTCAGTATCAGGACTGTGGGATAATGGAATGCACTAGGAAGGCGACTACTGGAAACCGCAACACTATAGATGCGGATTGAAAAACAGACAAAGCACACCAAAATCCTTATAAATAGCAAGCACATCAGTGTATTAAAATGTTAAAAGGCAAGATCTAAGGGCTGGAGCTCAGTCCCAACAGCCACAGCTGGCCAAGTACACCCACAGCCGCAGCAGAACATCTTAGGCAAAGACGGTCTAATCCTCGGTAGTTTGTTTCGGATTTTCTCCCATAAACTTCTTATAAAACTAGAAAACGGTCGCGCTAGAGACAGCGACAAGTATAACTCCAAATAAACCTTCCCCCGGCCACAAATACAAAGAAAATTCGCCATGTAGGGGCCAGTGAGGATGTGATTGGTGGGCTGGTGGTGGTGGTGGGCTGGTGGTGGTGGGCTGGTGGTGGTGGTGGGCTGGTGGTGGTGGGCTGGTGGTGGTGGTGGGCTGGTGGTGGTGGTGGGCTGGTGGTGGTGGGCTGGTGGTGGTGGTGGGCTGGTGGTGGTGGGCTGGTGGTGGTGGTGGGCTGGTGGTGGGGAAGGGGGTGGCCAGCGCGCGGGCCCGTCCCGCCCCACGCCCCCTCCCCCCCACAGTGTTTGCAGTGAACACACAATAACAATCAATATGTGCGGGGTGATGAGGCTGTTATCATTGTGTGAGTCCGGAACACAGGCATATGTCGCTCGAATTATACACTTGTGGCCATCAGCCCTGTCTTGTTATGGCCCGGGGGGGGGGGGGGTGAGATGGGGGGGAGCCACACCTCATGCCTGGGGGGAGGGGGGGGAGCCACACCTCATGCCTGGGGGGAGGGGGGGGAGCCACACCTCATGCCTGGGGGGAGGGGGGGGGAGCCACACCTCATGCCTGGGGGGAGGGGGGGGAGCCACACCTCATGCCTGGGGGGAGGGGGGGAGCCACACCTCATGCCTGGGGGGGGGGAGGAGCCACACCTCATGCCTGGGGGGAGGATCCTCTTAATTCTTAAGAGGAAGCAAATGAAACGCAAAGTAAATACACCAAAATAAAAATACGAAAACCTTTAATAAAACGCGAGAAACTTTACGAAAAGTTAAAAAAATTAAAACCAAACCGGAAAAACGTTTCTTAGAATGCCAAAAAAAAAAAAAACGTGTATGGAAACGTTTACACAACACAAGTGTTGAATGAAACGTTCGTAAATCTATATAAATAAAAATGGAAATGTTCGTTTGTTCATAGTCGATAATCTTCGAAAGTTCTTCACCAATTGCTTTGAAATTGTTACACAACGTTCCATTTGAATACGCGCGTGTTTTTATATGCTACTATATAGATGCCGCCCCTGTGAGAGGTAAAAACATGCGTTTTTAAAAAACAGCGCCATCTGTTGCACATTAGACTAACACATGCTATACTAATTATGTTACGATTCCATTTCAAAGTTTCGATTTCATTGATAAATTTAATTTTCATAGATTTCGATTTATTTTCATTTTGATTTAATTATTTTGTTTGACATTGCGTTGGAATTAAGCTGTGTTGTTTACCATACCGTTCACTTCGTGAGTATAGTTTATTTTCTTATTTTTTCATTGTTTTCATTTCTTTCTTTTTTTAACTGTTTTTCTTATATTTCAGTGATGGGGAAAATCTGGGGCCAGATTCACGCAGCTGTTACGCAAGTACTTACGAACGTGTACATCTTTGCTCAATCTTTGACGGTTTTGGTTACATTTATTAAACAATTTACAAGCATGAAACCTTGCCAATCAACTGTTGTTATTGTTATAAACAGCCTCCTGGTGTTTCGGAGCTCATTAACTGTTTAATAACTGTAAACAAAGCCATCAAAGATTGAGAAAAGATGTTCAGGTTCGTAAGTATTTGCGTAACTTCTTCGTGAATCTAGCCCCAGATCATTTGATGTTCCCAATTTTCTGATGGAAACATCAGATCATTTAATCATCAGACGAGGGAGTAGGGAATGGTAGAAAGGACGAGGGGACAGGAGTGAGGGATGGTGGGGACGAGGGGACAGGGGAATGGAGAATGGTGGGGAAGACAAGGAGACAGGGGAGGAGGGGATAGTGGGGAGGAGGAGTGGATGGGGGAAGGGGAGAGGGGGAATGGTGGGGAGGACTGGGAGACAGGGGAAGGATGCTGTGGCTCAGCAACAGCCACAGCAACGTGTGGCCGGGTACAGCTAGTACGAAAATAATGAGCTCAGCACACTTGAAGAATATAATTTAAAGAATGAGTAAAATAAGAGCTTCATATACATGTCAAGTACAAGTGCCACTAAACAGAAAGAATATGTTGGGCCTTCATAAAAACACACACACACACACACACACACACACACACACACACACACACACACACACACACACACACACACACACACACACACACACACACACACACACAAGCCTCGTAGGGCCTGGTGGATAGCGCGCAGGACTCGTAATTCTGTGGCGCGGGTTCGATTCCCGCACGAGGCAGAAACAAATGGGCAAAGTTTCTTTCACCCTAAGTGCCCCTGTTACCTAGCAGTAAATAGGTACCTGGGAGTTAGTCAGCTGTCACGGGCTGCTTCCTGGGGTGTGTGTGTGTGTGTGGTGTGGGGAAAAAAAAAGTAGTTAGTAAACAGTTGATTGACAGTTGAGAGGCGGGCCGAAGGAGCAAAGCTCAACCCCCGTAAAAACACAACTAGTAAACACACACACACAAACAAATTATCAACTCACTCATATTCGTGTCCATCGGCTCATCTTTCGGCTTCCGTTTTCTGGGCCGGCCCTTGTGGTGGGTGCCCACCCCGTTGTAGTACTGGATCTTGCCCCCGTGGTCCGGGGGCGGGAACCCCTGGAGCACCTCAGGGGGCAGGTGGGGGTGCACGCCGTGATGGGGGTGCGGATGGGGTACGGGGGGTAGAGGGCCGCCTGGTAGCGCCCCCGGGAGCATGCCCATGGGGGTGATGTACCCCCCTTCCAGCAGTGTTGACATCTGTGGACGGTGATACACAACGCGCTTATTATACCATACAGACAGTGTGAGTATTGTGGGTCATCGGAACATATATACAAAAATATATAATCCTAAGGGCCCGGGTTCGATTCCCGGATGTGGCAGAGACAAATGGGGCAGAGTTTCACTAGACGCCTTTGCTCACCTAGCAGTAAATAGGTACCTGGGAGTTAGACAGCTGCTACGGGCTGTTGGGTGTGTATGTGTGTGTGTGTGTGTGTAAGAGAAATATATGTAGTAGACATAATAGAGGAAAATTAAAATGGTTAGAGAGGCGGAGTCCAAGAGCTAATAGCTCGAGTCTGCAGATACAAATAGCAAATGCACAAACATTCACATTTCACCTCATTAATCTGCTTTATATTCCCATTACAGTATTCCAAGATAATGTGTCACGTTAAAATTACATTATATATACATATATATATATATATATATATATATATATATATATATATATATATATATATATATATATAATATATATATATAATATATATATAATATATATATATATATATATATATATATATATATATATATATATATATATATATATATATATATATATATTCACTTCCAGTTAACAGCATTTGAGGTAAATCTTTGTATATATAAGCTTACAAGGGTTTTTGTATATATGTATGTCCTAGTAGATAGTTTATGTACGTCTTCAAGTGTATGTGCGATGAAAATACTGTATATTTCCTGTGCATATATATCTGTATAACATCTACAGAGGGAAAGATGATACCAATTGTTGGTGTTGTTTTAGATTTAGCTACTCAGTAAAAAATGTCCATGTAGCACGGGCTATAGTGAGCCCGTAAGGATGGATACAAGAAGGATATTTTACAAATTATTCACCCAAGTAGGATGAAGTGAAATGAGGTGTTACACAGTCGATGTTGACTGGAGCAGTAAAGTGTGGCGTGTGTGATGAGGAAATTCTGTCTTGCTCTTGAGAATAGTGTGATGTGCAGACGATGAGTCACACTAACGTGGCTGAAGATATGATGACCAAATTACTCATTAGAAAATAGAGAAACAACGACGTTTCGGTCCGCCCTGGAACGAAGACTTACGGTCCAGGATCAAGCCTTACTACTTAGGTGTAGCTAAGCATAAGCTGGCTGTTGATAGATTTATTGATGAAGATTAAGCCACCCAAGAGGTGGCACGGGCATGAATAGCCCGTAAGTGGTAGATTTTTTGGGGGGGAGTGATTGGCTGTTGATAGTTGGGTGTCTTTTATATGTAGGGCCTCGACTATGTCTAATCTTCTAGTGTTGTCTGTCGAGTATTTCGATGTTGTTAGTCAGGATACCTCCCCATAATCTCTATTTTTACCCTTCCCTTCTTTACCTTCCCTACTCCCCCATCATTTCTGTCTTAGGCTTCCCTCCTGCATTCTGCCCCAGTGCCCCAGCCCGGGCCTTACCTGGTAGTGGTCCCTGCAGTAGATGAGAGGTCCGCTCATACCGAACTGGTCGCCCTTGGTGAGCTGAATGTTGCAGTGGGCGCAGGTGAAGCACTGGACGTGATACACGAACTCCCGCGCGCGCATCACCAACTCCGAACTGCCGATGGCCTGGGAGCAGCGCGCGCACCGTCGCATGCTGAACAGCCTGGGCAACGGGGCGAGAACAAGCGGGGTTAGTTGGCTCACCGACCTGTACAAGGGAACAACAGGACGGGTTAGTGTGCTCCATCTATACCTTTATCAGGGGAACAAAAGTTTTTAACTGACAAAATAGGCTAGGCACTAGAGATAACATGTTGACCAGACCACACACTAGAAAGTGAAGCGACGACGACTTGATTGTTGCCGCCGAAGGCGGCTAGTTTATTATGCACCCCATACTCATCCTGTGAGCGGTAGCGCAAAAGCATTACAGAGGGCACAAAAGGTCTTTATCAGACCTCATCTTAGATTATTACATAAACAATTTCTTCTATCCTTCACACGACGACGACGTTTCGGTCCGTCCTGGACCATTCTCAATCAACTTGAGAATAGTCCAGGACAGACCGACACGTCGTCGTCCCTTCACCTTCTAGTGTGTGGTCTGGTCAACATACTTTAGCCACGTTATTGTGACTCATCGCCTGCACTATAGAACATGTTGTAACTTAACTAGGGAACCTGTGCAAGAGTACACAATAGCCGGGGTTACCTTAGGAACCTTCATACGTGAGAAAAAAACTGATCTATGTTGACTCAGGGTCAGTACAAAGCACCATGACCTTGGCTGCCTCTGGCACACAAACAAGGGAACGTGGTGTCATAAACAAGGGAACGTGGTGTCATAAACAAGGGAACGTGGTGTCATAAACAAGGGAACGTGGTGTCATAAACAAGGGAACGTGGTGTCATAAACAAGGGAACGTGGTGTCATAAACAAGGGAACGTGGTGTCATAAACAAGGGAACGTGGTGTCATAAACAAGGGAACGTGGTGTCATAAACAAGGGAACGTGGTGTCATAAACAAGTAGGGAAGTTTCAGAAGGAAAAACAAGCGACAAATTGCCATTAAATAGGTCAAAGGTCACGAGACCAACCGACTGACGAGAGTGCGGCCTCTCGACACAAAAGGTTGAGAAACACACGACCACGTGAGACACTGTAAACATACATCTGCTTCCCCCTTTTCCCAGAGTATCTCACGAGACAAGCAATTTTATATCTTATTAATCCCCACATATAGATCCCCACCCATTTACATCTCCCCAATAACCTCCCCCTCCCCTACGTCTCCCCATTACCCCTACGACTTCCCATTACCCCTACGTCTTCCCATTACCCCTTCGTTGCCCTACAATCCATGACCCCCAGCTTACCCTCCAACCTCCCCCCCCCATATAGATGGCAAGTACAAAGTGGAATATATAAACAAAGAAGAAACTGAAAAAAAATTAAAAATATAAGCTCCAGAAGCTCCAAGACTTGTTATAGATTCAGCTACTCGGAACAAGTTCCAAGTAGCACGGGCTATGGTGAGCCCGTAAACAATCCACGACTATTGTCGGAGCTCCAGGACTATTGTCGGAGCTCCAGGACTACTGTCGGAGCTCCAGGACTACCGTCGGAGCTCCGGGACTACTGTCGGAGCTCCAGGACTACCGTCGGAGCTCCGGGACTACCGTCGGAGCTCCGGGACTACCGTCGGAGCTCCGGGACTACCGTCGGAGCTCCGGGACTACCGTCGGAGCTCCGGGACTACTGTCGGAGCTCCAGGACTACCGTCGGAGCTCCGGGACTACCGTCGGAGCTCCGGGACTACCGTCGGAGCTCCGGGACTACCGTCGGAGCTCCGGGACTACCGTCGGAGCTCCGGGACTACTGTCGGAGCTCCAGGACTACCGTCGGAGCTCCGGGACTACCGTCGGAGCTCCGGGACTACTGTCGGAGCTGCAGGACTACCGTCGGAGCTCCGGGACTACTGTCGGAGCTCCAGGACTACCGTCGGGTGTCAAGGCTACTGTCGTAGGTAGCGGTGCCTGGTAGCATCTTGTCCCCCACGTAGAAGGATAACTCCGCATTAAGATGTGCATATACAAAAGGTTCAGCATTCGTTCCAGCCAATCAAGGCGGAGCCAGGTGTCACGTGACCCCGCCTCCTATCACATGATTGGCCGATAACATCGTAGTGGCTCGCCCGGCTGCTTATACTTAATACAAGACTCCCAGAGTGGACGTAAAGTTCATGAATATTCCGTAAATTTTGGTTTGTTGTTAAGAGATATCGCTTACAGCCTCAGTAGGGATTATTGTTATTATCATGACGATAAGAAGTAATGATCTATAGTGACTAATGATAAAGTTATGAGTAGCAGTGCTCTTATAGCAGAGCTCTTATAGCAGAGCTCTTATCTTAGCACAACTGGCCCCCTTAATACTAGGAAGTCCCCCCCCCCCTCCTTTCCCTTGTGGTACTAAGTGGGGGGGGGGGAAGGTAGTAGCCCTGTGCTACTACAGGGGTCTACCCCTGTTTTATAGGGAGGGGGGGGGTAGGGTAGTCCCTGTGCTACAAGAGGGGTGTATCCTCATTTCAAACTTACTAAGGACATATAATCTGACAAGGAAATTGAATGATCAATTCTTGTCGGTGTGGGATAAATATATATATATATATATATATATATATATATATATATATATATATATATATATATATATATATATATATATATATATATATATATATATAACTGAAAACTCACACCCCAGAAGTGACTCGAACCCATACTCCCACAACTGGTATGTACAGGGACGCCTTAATCCGCTTGACCATCACGACCGGACATAAGGAAGTGATAGCCGAGGCTATATGAACCACTTCCCCGCCGGCACTCGGATGGTAATCTTGGGCATAGCATTTTATCAAATCACCTCATTCTTTGGGGCACACGTGAGGAACACAAATGTGTTCCTCACGTGTGCCCCAAAGAATGAGGTGATTTGATAAAATGCTATGCCCAAGATTACCATCCGAGTGCCGGCGGGGAAGTGGTTCATATAGCCTCGGCTATCACTTCCTTATGTCCGGTCGTGATGGTCAAGCGGATTAAGGCGTCCCTGTACATACCAGTTGTGGGAGTATGGGTTCGAGTCACTTCTGGGGTGTGAGTTTTCAGTTGTATATAGTCCTGGGGACCATTCAGGCTTGTTTGCATATATATATATATATATATATATATATATATATATATATATATATATATATATATATATATATATATATATATATATATATATATATATATATATGTATATATATAATATTTCAGAGCTAGGTGGACACGTCAGAGCCTTCACTCTCCTGGGGCCAGATTCACGAAGCAGTTACACAAGCACTTACGAACCTGTACCTCTTTTCTCAATCTTTGGCGGCTTTCTTTACAATTATTAAAGAGTTAATGAGCTCCGAAGCACCAGGAGGCTGTTTATAACAATAACAACAGTTGATTGGCAAGTTTTCATGATTGTTTAAACTGTTTAATAAATGTAACCAAAGCCGTCAAAGATTGATGAAAGATGTATACGTTCGTAAGTGCTTGCGTAACTGCTTCGTGAATCTGGCCCCTAGTCCTTATCGTTGGAGCGACGACAGAAGCTTACAAGAAGGAACTTATTGACAAGTATCGCCAGAAGTTACTGAATTAGCCTGGCTCTTTACCTGGGGTTTACCTGGGGAGGATTCCGAGAGTTCTACTCCCCTCCAAGCCCGGCCCTGGTGTACGTGGCCGTGCGGGCTACGAACAGCCTTATAGACCAGCCTGTCACCGAGGAAGATTGGTGAAACTTGTTCTTGAAACTCAAACTTGTTCACGGGTCATCCACAAGTAGTCCAGTGGTACTCCACGGGTACCAGTATTGTACTACACCACTACAGTAGTGGTGTAGTACAGTATCACTACAGCTATATATATATATATATATATATATATATATATATATATATATATATATATATATATATATATATATATATATATATATATATATATATATATATATATATACTCAAGTACAGGCGACTGGAAGGTCAATACCTCTTTGTTCCCATAGCGTCTGAGACGCATGGCCCCTGGGGCAAGAGTGCCTTGGGATTTCTCAAGGAATTGGGTTCCAAGCTCATTGACGTCACCAGAGACCCAAGGGCTTCCAGTTTTTTGTTTCAGCGTCTCAGTGTGGCGATCCAGAGGGGAAATGCTTGCTGCGTCCTCGGTTCCTGTCCTGAAGCGGAGAAGCTTCAAGAGATCCATAACCTTTAGGCATTTGTCTCGTATGTTTTGTACCTTTAAATACACAATAAAGCCCAAAAAAAAAAAAAAAAAAAAAAAAAGGAAGGGGGTGGTAGGAGAAAAGCACACAGAAACTGTATTGGAGGGGACCTACACTCCCTCCAATGCGTTATGTGTGGTTTCCTCCGAGGCTACGGGTCCCCCTTCTTCCAGCCAGAGATGGTACACACACACTATATATATATATATATATATATATATATATATATATATATATATATATATATATATATATATATATATATATATATATATAAAATATACGGCAGAAGCCGTTTTAAAATCTGAAGTAGTGTTTGCAGTGGTAATATAAGACAAAACAAGAGGACAGAAGAAAATGACACACAATAACAACATGTGAAATTCACCGAGAATAGTTGACCAGCGCGAAGTAGTCTGACATCCCTGTGGAACAAGACACTAGAACACAAGACGAAGACGACGGGAGAAGCGAAGAGAAGAGGAGAGAAGAGGACAGGAGAAGAGAAGAGGAGAGACGAGGATAGGAGAAGAGGAGAGGAGAGAAGAGGATAGGAGAAGAGGAGAGGAGAGAAGAGGACAGGAGACTCACCACCGCGACACCAATAGACGGGCGTCACAACCCGGGTCCGCCCGGGTCCGCGCGGGTCCGCCCGGTAGCAAGTGATAATCAGCGGACGGAGATAAAACAGGTTAGCGGCGGCCACCACCTGTCCTGCTGGTCTCTTGCCCGCCATCCATCTATCCTTTTTGTTCTAGCCCAGCCAACCCTCCTCCATTCAAGATCCTGGCCAGCCCTCCATCCCTGGTCCTAGCCGCCTAGCCAAGCACTAATATTACCAACACCAGCCGTAATCTAGCCAACAAAACCATCTATTTATTGTCACATCTTATTACGAAAACGGATAAAATGCTTTTTATCCGATATGTACGAACCGGAAGGCGTCTACATATCCTCCACTGATCGTATACATGCCCTCATGTATATAATAAAATTTTGTAATTAGCCTCAAAAGATTGTTATTTGCTTAGCTAAACGAACTAGAGGGACCGATTATGTGCCTCTGTAACCCTTTACACCACCGCCCACGGGATGGGTATGGGGCGCATAATAAAGAAAGAAATTGAAATTGAATGTATATAATCATACACACACAGTATACTCTCGGGAACACTGTCCCCAGAGAAAGAATCATAATCTATACACGGAGATTCTCTCAAATGTATAGCATAGAACAACTTTATATAGCGAGATATGCTGAAATGAAAAACTAATCCCAGTGAAGTCTAATCTGTCATGCAGTGATGACTAATCCCAATGATGACTAATCCCCCATGCAGTGATGACTAATCCCAATGATGACTAATCCCCCATGCAGTGATGACTAATCCCAATGATGACTAATCCCCCATGCAGTGATGACTAATCCCAGTGATGACTAATCCCCATGCAGTGATGACTAATCCCCATGCAGTGATGACTAATCCCCATGCAGTGATGACTAATCCCCCATGCAGTGATGACTAATCCCCCATGCAGTGATGACTAATCCCCATGCAGTGATGACTAATCCCCCATGCAGTGATGACTAATCCCCATGTAGTGATGACTAATCCCCATGCAGTGATGACTAATCCCCATGCAGTGATGACTAATCCCCTATGCAGTGATGACTAATCCCCATGCAGTGATGACTAATCCCCCATGCAGTGATGACTAATCCCCATGTAGTGATGACTAATCCCCATGCAGTGATGACTAATCCCCCATGCAGTGATGACTAATCCCCATGTAGTGATGACTAATCCCCATGTAGTGATGACTAATCCCCATGCAGTGATGACTAATCCCCCATGCAGTGATGACTAATCCCCCATGCAGTGATGACTAATCCCCATGTAGTGATGACTAATCCCCATGCAGTGATGACTAATCCCAATCACAAATAAATCACAGTGACGTGATATATCAAAGGAAAACCTTTTGAAACAAGGGGACTAACTCGAACCTGTTATTGTTGTTGCTGTTGTTGTTAAAGATTTGCTACCTGGACATAAAGTTCCAAGTAGCACGGGCTATGGTGAGCCCGTAGTTTAGCTCGAACCTGCGTTCTGGTGTATCCCAGACACCTGCCCTAACCGACTTGGCCATGATGGTCCAAACGTCAATCAACTCTGAACTCTAGTGAGAGTTTCTGGAGGTCCCGAACAGTTCTGGAGGGCTTAACCTCCACGCACGAGGCGCAAACATTCAATAAAGCGTTGTTCCCAGAGACGGTAGAGCGACGGTCTCGCTTCATGCAGGTCGGCGTTCAATCCCCGACCGTCCAAGTGATTGGGCATCATTCCTTTCCCCCCCCCCCCTCCCCCGTCCCATCCCAAATCCTTATCCTGACCCTTTTCCCAGTGCTATATAGCCGTTATGGCTTGGCGCTTTCCCCTGATAGTTCCCTTCCCCCTTCCCAGAGACATGTATATATATATATATATATATATATATATATATATATATATATATATATATATATATATATATATATATATATATGTGTGTGTGTGTGTGTGTGTGTATATCACGAAAATAAACACGTGAATAATATATATATATATATATATATATATATATATATATATATATATATATATATATATATATATATATATATATATATATATATATATATATATATTCCTTGATAAAGTGTGGGCAGTAATGTAAATAATAGGCTTCCCAGAGAGAGAGAGAAGGACAGGAACCAATAAAAATAAGAATATAAAGATAAAACGCGATAAGAGAGAGGGAGGAGCCAGAAAGGCACGATAAAGGAGTAGAGAGACGTCGAGCAAGATGCGATAAAGATTGGAGGAACCAGAAAGTCGTGATAAGTGTTGGGGGGGGGGCCATAGGGAGCAGGACCTGATAGTGGAAGGAGATTAAACGCTATAAAAATGGTAGCGTCAATGGAAACATGCCAAAGTAGCTGGGGACACGCGGGAAAACGAGCTGCGACGTCTAACAGCCTGGTTGACCAGGGATCAGATTCACGAAAGCACTTACGCAAGCACTTAAGAACGTGTACATCTTTCCTCAATCTTTGAAGGCTTTGGTTACATTTATTAAACAGTTTACAAGCATGAAAACTTCCCATTCAACTGTTGTTATTGTTATAAACAGCCTCCTGGTGCTTCCGAGCTCATTAACTGTTTAATAATTGGAAACAAAGCCGCCAAAGATTGAGAAAAGATGTACAGGTTCGTAAGTGTTTGCGTAAGTGCTTTCGTGAATCTGGCCCCAGACCACCAACCAGGAGAGCTGGTCGGAGCCGAGGGCCGTGAGGGGGACAAAAGTTCCTCGGAACCACCTTAAAGGAGAATGCCAGAGAGAGAGAGAGGAACTTACCTGATGAAATACTAAGACAACTTAATATTTACGGAAGATAGAACGAGGGAGTCAGAGAGCAGTCGACTTAGCTTAGATGAGTTTCGAGGTAACGCGATGACTTTCCGATTAAGGATGATGAGTAGGCGAGAATTTAAGCTGCTGAGTTTGTAAGTTAGCAAGATTACTCAGCGAGTCAGCGAGATGAGTTTGAAAGTTATGGAAGCGAGATAAAACTTCGAGGTAAACTCTATAATTGCGCGGCAAAACTTGTACAGCCACCCACAGAAACTTTCTTAATTAGCAAGATAATTATAGAACCAAATTAGGTGGAATGAACGAGGAATTTATTGAAATGAACGTGTTTACATGGGAAGAATTAAGCCTAAGATACAACTGTGTTCCTGCTAGAAAGATGCGCGACAGATGTTATGTTTTAGCAGATCCTGTTTAAGGAAACATGGCACAGTCCGGCACAGCTCGACTGTGTCGTGAAGAACCACCACCCTTTACATCATTGTTTTCTCTCTGTATGTCTATGTCTGTGTCAGTCTCTCTCTCTCTCTCTCTCTCTCTCTCTCTCTCTCTCTCTCTCTCTCTCTCTCTCTCTCTCTCTCTCTCTCTCTCTCTCAAAACCTCCCAGGACCACCAACTGCAATGTATACATTGTGTGAATTCAATACTTAATTGAATTCACACTGCTCACAGAGTTTGCAACTGGAGTGCTCAGGATTGGGAGATCCGTCACCTGTAGCCACCTGCCACAGGTAACGGTAACCCAACCTGATCCTGGCAACCACTGTGTCGCACAGTCTGGTGGACGTTTTGTGCTGCCCATTGATATAGGTTTCAGATCTGAACAAATCATAGCTTTTTATACTAGTACTTTCAGGTCGTTGGGAGTCAGTAATTTCTTTCCCATAAGACATGAGTGTTTGGACCAATACAGTTTTGACGGTAGAGATGAGGATACCTAGATCTAATTCAATTTCATCTTTTTACACGCTAATAGTTTTTTTTATTAATACATGAGGTACATCTGCATTTGTGCAGCTACCCTAGACTATATGAAGTGAAGTACAGTGTGTCAAAAAAGCTAACTAGGTGATGCTAAAATAGTATTTTTTTTTATTAAGATATGAGGTACATCTGCATTAGTGCAGCTACCCTAGACTATATGAAGTGGAGTACAGTGTGTCAAAAAAAGCTAACTAGGTGATGCTATAAAATCCCCATCACACAGGATGGTTAGTCATACAGAGACATGTGATAGGCGGTCTGCACTGGCAGACTCCGGATGCATTTTGAGGATATCAACAACACAAGATTGAATAAGGTAGCAGTGGTAATACAAGTCCCCATCTCGCAGGATGGTTAGTCATACAGGGCCATGTGTTTAATAGCCTGCACTGGCAAATTTTGGGTATACTGTGAGGATATCTTCAAGAATACGAGAGTGAATAAAGTAATTGCAAAGCTCCAGGTACCTCATGCCAACTGGTCTGAAAGGTCTAATAACTGGGCATTCAGTGATGTAGTGCGGGAGATCATGCCGTAGTTCCTGCTCACAGAGTTTGCAACTGGAGTGCTCAGGATTGGGAGACCCGTCACCTGCAGCCACCTGCCACAGGTAACGGTAACCCAACCTGATCCTTGCAACCACTGTGTCGCACAGTCTAGTGGACGTTTTGTGCTGTCCATAGATGTAGGTTTCAGATCTGAACAAATCATAGCTTTTTATACTAGTACTTTCAGGTCGTTGGGAGTCAGTAAGTTCTTTCCTATCAGATCTGAATGTTTGGACCAATACAGTTTTGACAGCAGAGATGGGGATACCTAGATCTAATTCAACTTCAAACTTGTTACACGCTAATTTGGCTGCAATGTCTGTCTCATTATGATGGGTTATATTTATGTGTGAAGGTATCCATACAAAGGAGATTCGAGACCCTTTACTCTGTGCATCAATTAGGTCAGTGTTCTCAAATAACCACCTCCAAGTCTACGGTAACCAGACGCCACATTTGAATTGATTGAATACAATTTAAAAATGCGTTTCAATAGAAAAAGAAAGAAATTACTCAATGACAAAGTGTGTGTGTGTGTGTGAGTGTGTGTGTGTGTGTGTGTGTGTGTGTGTGTGTGTGTGTGTGTGTGTGTGTGCGTGTGTGTGTGTGTGTGTGCGTGTGTGCAGCCTAAGAGACAAAACTCAATATATTGATTACCGCAACATCGAGCATAACTGAAGACCAGCAACAAGACGCTGATCCATGTTTGGAGGTCTCAGTGAGGCACTGAGGGAAGTTCTCACCTTGGACACCTTAAGACAGCTGTTGGTTGGAAGGTGTGTGGGAAGGTTGAGGGGGTGTCAGGATAACGTTCAGATATCCAGTAAAAGGGTGTCGAAGACAAGCACCACTAGTGACCAGTGATTGGTTGGCACTGGTGCCTTGGAGTGCCATCTAGCTGGGAGCCTAACCCCGTCTTCAACAGTGAGTTTTTTAGGAACATTGTAGTTACGGTACGCCAGACGAACCTACGTTCGGCGGACCGGACAACAGAAGTAGCTATCACTCTCCCGCTTCCCTCCTCTCCTGTCTCTCCTCACCTGTCCTTCGTCCCCTGTCCCTCCTCCCCCTGTCCCTCCTCGTCTCACCACCAAGCGCGCTGGTTGGGGTATTTCGTGGCATCGGTCCACAGCTCGTTAATCGCCGCGGGACCGTGTTCACAGATAACCATCGGGGCCACTTTGACATCAAATTGACCGAACTTAAGAAGGGGGAAAATGAACGACCATTTCCGTCAACTCTTCCACGTAAAAAAAGAAAGAATTCTTCCTTGTGATGTACGAGGACGCCAGGTTATACCACCCGTACGAGGACGTCGGGTTATACCACCCGTACGAGGACGCCAGGTTATACCACCCGTACGAGGACGCCAGGTTATACCACCCGTACGAGGACGTCAGGTTATACCACCCGTACGAGGACGTCGGGTTATACCACCCGTACGAGGACGCTAGGTTATACCACCCGTACGAGGACGTCGGGTTATACCACCCGTACGAGGACGTCAGGTTATACCACCCGTACGAGGACGTCGGGTTATACCACCCGTACGAGGACGCCAGGTTATACCACCCGTACGAGGACGTCGGGTTATACCACCCGTACGAGGACGTCAGGTTATACCACCCGTACGAGGACGTCGGGTTATACCACCCGTACGAGGACGTCAGGTTATACCACCCGTACGAGGACGTCAGGTTATACCACCCGTACGAGGACGTCAGGTTATACCACCCGTACGAGGACGTCAGGTTATACCACCCGTACGAGGACGTCAGGTTATACCACCCGTACGAGGACGTCAGGTTATACCACCCGTACGAGGACGCCAGGTTATACCACCCGTACGAGGACGTCAGGTTATACCACCCGTACGAGGACGCCAGGTTATACCACCCGTACGAGGACGTCAGGTTATACCACCCGTACGAGGACGCCAGATTATACCACCCGTACGAGGACGTCAGGTTATACCACCCGTACGAGGACGCCAGATTATATCACCCGTACGAGGACGTCAGGTTATACCACCCGTACGAGGACGTCAGGTTATACCACCCGTACGAGGACGTCAGGTTATACCACCCGTACGAGGACGTCAGGTTATACCACCAATCCCACGTCTTGGCCAGAATAACAACAACAACAACATTAGAGTACGATAACTTAGCTCGCGCAAGACAAGATAACATTCCAGTGTTATCCCGCGAGACACTAACGGATTCCTTAACAGGGGGAAAAAATCAATATAAAATTGGGACTAGATTTTAATGGTCTCAAATGTGGCCTTCAGTGCGGGTCAGAGCAGCAAGGTATACCATGGGCATAAGGGTTATCTTGAGGTTATTTTGAGATGATTTCGGGGCTTTTAGTGTCCCCGCGGCCCGGTCCTCGACCAGGCCTCCACCCCCAGGAAGCAGCCCGTGACAGCTGACTAACACCCCAGGTACCTATTTTACTGCTAGGTAACAGGGGCATAGGGTGAAAGAAACTCTGCCCATTGTTTCTCGCCGGCGCCTGGGATCGAATCCAGGACCACAGGATCACAAGTCTAGCGTGCTGTCCGCTCGGCCGACCGGCTCCCCAAGGGTACCAACAAGTCATAGCTAAAGACTAAAATGCGAGTCGGTTATCGCCACAGCGCCTGAACGGTAATGCAGATTTGAATGAAAATGAAACCACAACTTTGGGTAAATGTAAATTAAATATGACATTCAAATGCCTATCGCTTTTCTCGGGAGCTTTTGTAGGTCTCCTGGACGAGGGGAAACAGCCAAGCTAAAACCAAAAAAAAGCAATATCCCACCATCATTCACTACATATGGTATAAATTAGTGTTAAATGTTAGTGAATCTTGTAGCATACAAATCGTATACGGACAGTTTGGAAGATCAGCGACCCTTCCTTACCCTTCAATATATGTATATGCTTAAGAAGGCAGGTTTGGGTTCGAGCCTTCAATTAGTTATAATTATGCTGTTATAATTAACAGTAATAATGAATATTATTAATTATTATTAATAATTACCCCCCCTACTTAGTTGTAACTTTATAAGTAGTAGTGATTAGAGTGGATAATAAGTACAGTAGCAGCAGAACAAAAGTAGGAGAAGTAGCAGTAAATATTAGTAATAATATCCATACTTCCAGTAAGGATATCTGGAAGTATGGATATTCTACATCATCCACTTTACAGTACTGCATCCACCCTACATCACACTCAAGCTAACACGACACAAAACGCCAATCGGGATTAGCGAGAGATCGCAAGGATAGGATATAGCAAAAGGAAATATTAACCCCTATCCATCAAGCAGCAAAAGTTAACTCCATCCCCCCCTTCCCATCAAGCAGAAAAACGGTATCTCGTCATTTGCATATTATCACACTGATTAGGATGGAACAGCGACAGCGCTGGAGATGGGAGAGAGAGAGGTTAAGTGAGGCAGGTAAGTAGCGAGTGTGGTGGCTGGGGGACTCGCTAAGTGGAGCAGGGGCTCGCTAAGTGGTGCATGGGGGCCAGGAATGCATGATTGGTCGGGTTAATCAAAGATCCTGATCCATTAGCGAACCTGGTAAAGGTTTTACGATACTACGGCTTTGACCCACGAAAATGAGGAGGTATTTCTTGCATGCCTTCCCCCCTTTTTTTACCGGTGTCTGCGGCGATTGTTGCAATATTTCTACGATACTTTAGATATCGTCGGCGTCTCATTGATGCAATATTTCTACAATACTTTAGATATCGTAGGCGTCTCATTGATGTAATATTTCTACAATACTTTAGATATCGTCGGCGTCTCATTGACGTAATATTTCTACAATACTTTAGATATCGTCGGCGTCTCATTGATGTAATATTTCTACAATACTTTAGATATCGTCGGCGTCTCATTGATGCAATATTTCTACAATACTTTAGATATCGTCGGCGTCTCATTGACGTAATATTTCTACAATACTTTAGATATCGTCGGCGTCTCATTGATGTAATATTTCTACAATACTTTAGATATCGTCGGCGTCTCATTGATGCAATATTTCTACAATACTTTAGATATCGTCGGCGTCTCATTGATGCAATATTTCTACAATACTTTAGATATCGTCAGCGTCTTATTGTTCCATGTGTTTACAATAATTTAGATACCGTATTCGTCCTATTCTTCGCTGATTCCATTGTTAAATAAGGTTTGCTGAGTTAAATATGGTTCCTTGTAGAAAATATAGTCTTCTATGCAGCGAGTACAGAAGATAAGTGAGTGCTGACACAGAACAAGAGACAACAACAGAGAAACGATAGAAATCACTTGGTCATCGGGACTCGAACGCCGGCCATGTAAGATACAAGACCGGCGCTGTACCCTGCTTCGCAATCTTGACAACTCGTGTCTCAAAACACCAAGAAACTCTCGCTCTGGAGCGGGCAAAACGCTCCCAATCAAATCCAAAGCTTTGATCATCAATGGTTGTACATTTATAATTGAGGTTTCCATAACAGTAAAGTACATTAATTTCACTAAAGTTTAACACTAACAGCATAGCGCGTTGGTTTGATATAGTACTCTCACTACGGAACACCACAACACCTAGCTCTCTGTTGGGATGGGGAACCATCCACCACAACACCCGCCTGTTGCTGGGATGGGGAACCATCCACCACAACACCCGCCTGTTGCTGGGATACCTACCTTGAGGCTACCTTGAGGTGCTTCCGGGGCTTAGTGTCCCCGCGGCCCGGTCGTCGACCAGGCCTCCTGGTTGCTGGACTGATCAACCAGGCTGTTAGACGCGGCTGCTCGCAGCCTGACGTATGAGTCACAGCCTGGTTGATCAGGTATTCTTTGGAGGTGCTTATCCAGTTCTCTCTTGAACACTGTGAGGGGTTTGCCAGTTATGCCCCTTATGTGTAGTGGAAGCGTGTTGAACAGCCTCGGGCCTCTGATGTTGATAGAGTTCTCTCTCAGAGTACCTGTTGTACCTCTGCTTTTCAACGGGGGTATTCTGCACATCCTGCCATGTCTTCTGGTCTCATGTGGTGTTATTTCTGTGTGCAGGTTTGGGACCAGCCCCTCAATTATTTTCCACGTGTAAATTATTATGTATCTCTCCCGCCTGCGCTCAAGGGAGTACAGATTTAGGCTCTTTAGTCGGTCCCAGTAATTTAGATGTTTTACTGAGTGGATTCTAGCAGTAAAGGATCTCTGCACGCTCTCTAGGTCAGCAATTTCTCCAGCTTTGAAAGGGGCTGTCATTGTGCAGCAGTACTCCACTCTAGAGAGCACAAGCGTTTTGAAAAGTATCATCATCGGTATAGTATCTCTAGTGTGAAAAGTTCTTGTTATCCAACCTGTCATTTTTCTTGCAGTTGTGACGGCTACTTTATTGTGTTCTTTAAAGGTAAGGTCTTCCGACATGAGTACACCCAGGTCCTTTACATTGCCTTTTCGTTCTATGTTATGATTTGCCTGCGTTTTGTACGTGGTTTCTGTTTTTATATTTTCAATTTTTCCGTAGCGCATGAGCTGAAACTTATCCTCGTTGAATACCATATTATTTTCTGTAGCCCATAGAAAGACCTGATCTACATCTGATTGGAGGTTTGCCGTGTCCTCTATGTTGCCAACTCTCATGAAAATCCTAGTGTCATCTGCAAAGGATGATACAGTGCTATAGGTTGTGTTCTGGTCTATGTCCGATATGAGGATGAGAAAAAGTACTGGAGCAAGCACAGTACCCTGGGATGGGGAACCATCCACCACAACACCCGCCTGTTGCTGGGATGGGGAACCATCCACCACAACACCCGCCTGTTGCTGGGATGGGGAACTATCCACCACAACACCCCACCTGTCTCCATCCCTCTCATCAAAATACCGCCATCCCTCCTCACCCAATTACCCTAAAAGATCCCCACCAATGGAGGAACTTCCTATCCCCAAACCTCCCACCCTCCCCCCCCCTCTTCTGGAACGCCTCTCCCTCACACACACCTCATACATATCCGAGGGACACACATATGTAAATTACTGAGCTCACTTGAAGAGCGTCACTGAGCCACCATCTTGTCTGGACAGCTGCGAGAGAGATGTCCTTCCATATTCAGCCACTTCCTTCTCCCTCTATCCATCCCCCCCTAACCAGCCCTCTCACCATCCCCCTAACCGGCCCTCTCGCCATCCCCCCTAACCAGCCCTCTCGCTACACTTCATCAGGGCATCACCGCCTGGTTAACAGTTTTAGAAGAGACTGCCGGAGTGATAAACACTGGCTGAGAGAGGCTCCAGCGACAGATGGGACGCCAGGTGGCCCTCTGGTACGACCACGTCATCGTCGTCAGTCGTCAGTCGTCAATCGTCAGTCACCACCCCAACCACCCCACAAATCTACGATCCAACCAGCACTAGTGCTAGTATCACCAGCATTAGTACTAGCACCACCAGTACCAACATATTCCTTAAACGCAGACTCAAGTGTTTGATTATAAATGTCCGAAATTTGTGTTCTGTAGTTGTAAGAAAGAGAAACTAAAAAAAGCTTTAATGTACAACAGAAAAGTATTATATAAAACTGAATATAAGAGTTACTCAGCAAAAGGATGGAACATTATATATTTTTAAATATTATTTCGTATATTATAGAGGGAAAATGAGACCCGGGTACCCAGTCTAATATACATTATATATATCTATACAATTCAGAATACAAATTATGTATTATTTAAATGATACTGACCTATTTAAATACTTTCAACATTTTAATATTATCATCCATTATTACCACTAATTTACTATGATCAATTACTATTACTAAATACAGTATTATAAGCAATATTCCCCCCGTAATAAAATAAAAATCACAACGATTACGATTATTACGATTATATTTACGATTAATATATTACGATTATATTATGATATTAATATATTTACGATTATATATTACGATTAATATTTACGATTGGTAAATATTTACAAAATGTAATAATTTACAGAGGACAGAAGTGCAACACAGACAAAATGACTTCCACCCCACTAAGTATGCACCGGGGTAGAGATAGCCAGGGACCGCATGGATATAATTATGCACGGTAGAGATACCGGTGGAGATAGTAGGGGGTCAGATACGCTCGACGATAAGGCGTATACAGTGTTCACTATGCGCGCAAGGCTGCCTCCTGATCTACTGCAACTCTTCCCGGACAGTCCACAACCCGCGCTACGCCCCAACCAGGAATCAATGATCCGTTAAACTGAGCATTGGTGGTCGTTGGTATTGAATGTTGGGGATGACCGGCTGTCTGCCTTGTAAGATAGGTACCGTAACCTGATGTTAGGTGGGCAGCGAGAGGTGCAGCGAGAGGTGCAGCGAGAGGGGCAGCGAGAGGGGCAGCGAGAGGTGCAGCGAGAGGGGCAGCGAGAGGTGCAGCGAGAGGGACAGCGAGAGGTGCAGCGAGAGGTGCAGCGAGAGGGGCAGCGAGAGGTGCAGCGAGAGGGGCAGCGAGAGGGGCAGCGAGAGGTGCAGCGAGAGGGGCAGCGAGAAGGGCAGCGAGAGGTGCAGCGAGAGGGGCAGCGAGAGGGGCAGCGAGAGGGGCAGCGAGAGGCACAGCGAGAGGTGCAGTGAGAGGTGCAGCGAGAGGTGCAGCGAGAGGTGCAGCGAGAGGGACAGCGAGAAGGGCAGCGAGAAGGGCATCGTTCAGTATAAGGAATCACAGTGATGGTAGAAATAACTTATTTTGTTTAAGAACACTGAACAAGTGCGAGGAACTGAAGGAGAGAATATAATCGAGCACGATAAATAACTTCCAAAGTAAATATGACAAGATGGAGGAGGAGGAGCAGGAGTCACTGCATCAGCCCTGTCAAGGCAGGGCTCGGGAGCTCGAACTCAACCATGAACACACTAGAGAGTACACACATTCGTGGAACACTCGCCTACTCTTATCACTCTCTCTATCACCCTCAAAACTCTCCACAGCTGAGATCAATACACCACATTCTGCATGGAAGCTCTCCCAAGCTCGCTCGTAGCACGCCCCGCACCACCACGCCATCCATCCAATCATCCACCTTCATCAATCCATCAACCGATATATCCAGCCATCAACCATATATATTCAAGCACTCGTCCATCCATCAACTCACGAATCCGACCAACTGGTCCCTGTTTCTCAAGCAACACACTCTCACTAATGCACAAAGACTCGACTAACATACCATCTATCACCCTACACACCATTATAATAAAAGGGAGTCACAGGAGGCATGATCACGATGTATAAAATACTTAAGGGTAGCGAGGATACTGATAATTAGTCCCTGGAATGACTCAACCGCGATAAACAACGGGGATGATAGTACCTGCTTTAACTGAAGAGGAGTTGGATAGGCGGGGCTAGGGAGCTATTGCTCGACCCTGTAAAATCCTCCAGGTGAGTACATCTAGATGAATATTCACGGGCACCATCACCACTACTACTACTACTAACACCACCATCACCACCACCACCATCACCATCACCACCATCATACCCTGCACCATAGCCACTCCCAGACCCCCAGTTGCAGAACGCTCGTCTGATGGTCGGATGCTTCTCCATTGTTTTACGGTCTCTGTAAACATCTTGGTAGGCTACACCGTAAATTATTAGCCCTAACCGGCCGTGTGTGTGTGTGTGTGTGTGTGTGTGTGTGTGTGTGTGTGTGTGTGTGTGTGTGTGTGTGTGTGTGTGTGTGTGTGTGTGTGTGTGTGTGTGCACTCACCTCTCTGTGCTGCACAATCGACCATTAGTTCATGGTCCCCGCCTTTCTATCCGACGGTTTTTCTAATTCAGTGACGTGCATGTGAAATTGTGCATGGAAGTTACAACTTTACTTCACTCTATCTCCCTACAAAGAAAACTATGTAACATCTCTATGACTCAACTGAGCCTTCAGCTTCCATCCCTGCCCTCTTGCATTTATGAATGTAAACACTTGGGTTACATATTGGATCGTGGTGGAGCAGCAACTGTCTTAGCTGTAACCTTTGACCCGCCATCTTGACCTCCCGAGGGACCACCACCGTCACCTGTAGCTTACAAATGATATGAATACAAGTGTACACACAAGTTTGGAGCGCGCGCTAAGTCTACAGCACCGGGCGGGCGGGGGCACCTCTGCACGCTGGCCACGTATACCTTTAACAGCCAGAGATTAATCACTTTTCGACCCTGTCTGAGGCGAGGCTCGCACCCAACAGGTTTGTGACCGTCGCCTCAGTTCTTTAAAACAGTATTTCAGCACCTAAATATATCGATGGAAACACGAACGTGGCCAGTTGTGTGTGAGAGTTGGTATCATGCAGCCGTCAGGGGGGGGGGGGAGGCCGGTTATCCTGGAGCCAGCCACCTGTAGGTTTTTTTTTTTGGGGGGGGGTTTGTGTGAAAGAAGAAGCCGTTTATAAACCCGTCAATTTTAAAACTCGCCTCTGCGTCCTGTTGCCAGCGCTGGCGTCACCTGTCATATATTTATATGTATCCATAACCATAAACCCCATTTAGCATGCATCACGATGTTATCCCAAGGAAGAATGCGGCTGCGTGGGATGGGCGTGAGTGTTTATGAAGGCAGGTGTTGGTGTATAAGGAGGCAGACAGTGGTTGGCCCAACACAAAGCCGGGTCCGGGGCGGCGCGCGGACGTCGGCTGCCTGCACACCTGAGTGTTTGTTTTAGCGGGCGGTAGATGGCAGCATGATAGCACGCCTTTATTAGCAGCAATAAAACATTTTATTGGTCTTTACTATGGATGGTCGACTGTGCGCCCTTCTCTTTTTTTCCCCCTCTCCCCCACCCCCCCTTCACTATGCACGAATTCACGGGATTTTATTAATATTATCTTGGTAAGGTACGTATTTCATAAGTCGAGATTATTGTCGAGTTGTGATGTTTTGCGTCATGCCATAATCGTCCGTAGATGCCATACTTATCCCATTGATCTCATATACTCGGTTCGAAGCTGAGTTCTTCCTCCTCCGATGCACCCTAAGTCCATTTTCTGGGACCCCAAAGGTCCGAGTTTATTTCCTGTCAGCGTACCATGAGATGGACTCCCCCCTCTTTAAGATCCTCTGGGTATATGCATACTTGGATAGTCTCTTCTCCTACCCCCCCCCCCCAGCTTTACATATAGGTCTGGGCGTCCCTGGTAGTGGTGGTGGTGGTGGGGGGGATGGTTGGCGATGTATGGTTGGCGATGTTGTTGTGTTATTAATATGTTGTTGTTGTTGTTAAAGATTTGCTACCTGGAACAAAGTTCCAAGTAGCACGGGCTATGGTGAGCCCGTAGTGCCTAGTTGTGAGGGTGCTGCCAGTGATGATAGTGGTTGATGGTGCTGGTGATTGTGTTGTAGGGTTTAACTGGATATATTGATGGCTAAGGGTAAGGTTGCTCCCTGTTGCTGTCTTGGGTGTGGTTGCTCCCTGTTTTGGGATGGTTGCTTCCTGTTTTGGGATGGTTGCTCCCTGTTTTGGGATGGTTGCTCCCTGTTTTGGGATGGTTGCTCCCTTGTTTTGGGATGGTTGCTCCCTGTTTTGGGATGGTTGCTTCCTGTTTTGGGATGGTTGCTCCCTTGTTTTGGGATGGTTGCTCCCTGTTTTGGGATGGTTGCTCATTGTTTTGGGATGGTTGCTCCCTGTTTCGGGATGGTTGCTCCCTGTTTTGGGATGGTTGCTCCCTGTTTTGGGATGGTTGCTCCCTGTTTTGGGATGGTTGCTCCCTGTTTTGGGATGGTTGCTCCCTGTTTTGGGATGGTTGCTCCCTGTTTTGGGATGGTTGCTCCCTTGTTTTGGGATGGTTGCTCCCTGTTTTGGGATGGTTGCTCCCTGTTTTGGGATGGTTGCTCCCTTGTTTTGGGATGGTTGCTCCCTGTCTCGGGTATGGTTGTTTCCTCTTGCTATCTTAGTTGTTGTTGCCTCCTTGAGGCTCAAGATGTTGGTGGCACAGAAGTTGTAGTTACACCTACCAAAGTTGATGTTCCATCTTCTACATACAATGTTATGTGTGATGCCGCTACTTAAGTTACCGTCGCTACTGTTATCTAAGTTGTCACTCTTGCTGCTCTTGTGTGAGTTGGTGTTGCTGCTTAAGTTATTATTATTACACGCTGTGTTGCAGTTGTGGTTGTTGTTTAAGATTCGCTACCTGGAACAAAAAGTACCAAGTAGCACGGGCTATGGTGAGCCCGTGGTTGTGTTGCAGTATTGGCAGGGGGGTAAATAGGGGAAGCAGAAGGAACTAACTAGTGTCCTGGTGGACACTAGTTAGAGAGAGAACACAGAGAGAGTTACAAAGAGAACCTAACCTACTAGCATCACTAGCAAGGACACGCGACTATAGCTGTAGCCATTGTAATAGTCCCCCGTCCACACCTTTGGGGCATTATATCGCCCCCAAGCAGCATAATAAAGAACGGAAGAGGAGCGCAGAGCGTCCCGGCCGCTGAGATATGTCAACCAACGCGCGGTCCGAGTAATGGTCTCACAGCTATGATTACGGAGAGTGTTACGAGTGGCAGTAATGGTCATCAGGTGCGCCAGAAATCGTTTAAGAACATGGACTGTTTTGTCGGTGTAAGAATAGGTATGAGTGTATAACAGAACACCTCTGCAGTTGTTGTTTTTAGATTCAGCCACTCGGAACAGCAGTTGCATGCAGCAGCCAGAGCTACTGTTAGGAGCTTGTTAGGAGCCTGAGAACGTTCCCATCCCATAGTTCATGGTCAGTCTTGCCCGCTAGTTTCCCCTTGGAATACGACTCGCTAACGCCTTTAACACCCAGGTACCCAATCACTGCTGGGTGAACAGAGGCGTGCAGTTAAGGATTGCTAGCGCCTAGTCAATCCTAGTCCCCGGCCAGGATGGGAACCTAGACAAAATTGCCAGATTTTCGGTGGAGTCCGCCAGGACACCTGGGGGTAGAGTCCGCCAGGACACCTGGGGGTAGAGTCCACCAGGACACCTGGGGGTAGAGTCCACCAGGACACCTGGGGGTAGAGTCCGCCAGAACACCTGGGGGTAGAGTCCACCAGGACACCTGGGGGTAGAGTCCACCAGGACACCTGGGGGTAGAGTCCACCAGGACACCTCGGGGTAGAGTCCGCCAGGACACCTGGGGGTAGAGTCCACCAGAACACCTGGGGGTAGAGTCCACCAGGACACCTGGGGGTAGAGTCCACCAGGACACCTGGGGGTAGAGTCCGCCAGGACACCTGGGAGTAGAGTCCACCAGGACACCTGGGGGTAGAGTCCGCCAGAACACCTGGGGGTAGAGTCCACCAGGACACCTCGGCCGGGCCCAAGATGACCACGTCGACAACAGCCATAAACTGTAAACTGGTCACAGGGACGAAGGCGGAAGTTGAGGGACACCGAGGGGCTTCGAAGTGGCCCTTGTAACCCCGAAGAGTTGAGTCGAAGTTGGCGTGGCTGTCACCCCGACGGGTTAGGTCCCGGGCGGCGGGTGGAGGTGCCAGTGTGACAAAAGCGGACCTAAGGGACTACTTACTACTACCTTTGTTAGCGGGACCTGCTGCTGAGGGCGCTGCTACCACTTTTTCCCGCCATTGTTTTTATCAGCCGGTGTCAATACTGAGACACACGCGGGGGCGGCCAAGAGTTGTGGTGGTCAATGTTGCGGGAGTGCTACGTGGTGGTGGTGTTGCGTGTGTTGCTGCTACTGTGGTTACTGCTACTGTTGACGCTCTTGTTGATGTTGCTGATACTGACCCCCTTCCGTTGTTACTGTTCATGTTGCTGCTACTGTGATTACTGCTGTTACTGCTGCTGTTGTAATTGCTGATTTTGTTGTTGTTGGTGGTGGTGCTGTTGATATTGTTACTGGTTGTGGACTGGTGGAGGTGGTGGTGGTGCCAGTGTTGTCACCTAGACAAGAGAGTGTTCAACACTGATGGAGAGAGCACCAGCGGGGCGCTCCTCCGCCCAGGTCATGACCAGCCCATTGACACAGGAGACCAAGACGAAAGTAAAGCAAGAGAGAGAGAGAGAGAGTGAGAGAGAGAGAGAGAGAGAGAGAGAGAGAGAGAGAGAGAGAAAGAGAAAGAGAGAGAGAGAGAGAGAGAGAGAGAGAGAGAGAGAGAGAGAGAGAGAGAGAGAGAGAGAGAGAGAGAGATCAAAGAAAATTTAAGAATACCTTTAATTTCTTAGTGTGAACTTTTGATGCATTTGGTTCAAAGAGCACACACGTACGCACGCACGCACGCACGCACACACACACACACACACACACACACACACACACACACACACACACACACACACACACACACACACACACACACACACACACACACACACACACACACACATTTTTATCAGATATAAAAAGATACATCTGATATATGTAAGTGATCTCCCAGAGGGTATAGAATCGGTTCTCTCACTGTTTGCTGATGATGCAAAGATTATGAGGAGGATTAAAACAGAGGAAGAGAGTAGGAGGCTACAAGATGACATAGACCGAATGAATGGTCCAACAAATGGGTACTAAAGTTCAATCCGAGTAAATGCAAGGTAATGAAACTAGGCGGTGGAAACAGGAGGCCAGACACAAGATACCGAATAGGAGATGAAGTACTTCATGAAACGGACAGAGAGAAAGATCTAGGAGTTGATATTACACCAAACCTGTCTCATGAAGCCCACATAAAATTAATTACATCTGCGGCATACGCGAGGTTGGCTAACATCAGAACAGCGTTCAGGAACCTGTGTAAGGAATCAGTCCAGAACCTTGTACACAGCATATGTAAGACCAATCCTGGAGTATGCAGTCCCAGCATGGAGCCCGTACCTTGTCAAGCACATGACGAAGCTGGAAAAAGTTCAGAGGTATGCCACTAGACTAGTCCCAGAACTAAGAGGCATGAATTACGAGGACAGGCTGCGTGAAATGCACCTCACGATACTGGAAGACAGAAGAGTAAGGGGAGACATGATCACTACCTACAAAATTCTCAAGAGAAATTGACATTGTAGATAAGGATAAACTGTTTAACACGGGTGGTATGTGAACAAGGGAACACAGGTGAAAACTGAGTGCTCAAATGAGCCACAGAGACGTTATCTTGAGGTTATCTTGAGATGATTTCGGGGCTTTTAGTGTCCCCGCGGCCCGGTCCTCGACCAGGCCTCCACCCCCAGGAAGCAGCCCGTGACAGCTGACTAACTCCCAGGTACCTATTTACTGCTAGGTAACAGGGGCATTCAGGGTGAAAGAAACTTTGCCCATTTGTTTCTGCCTCGTGCGGGAATCGAACCCGCGCCACAGAATTACGAGTCCTGCGCGCTATCCACCAGGCTACGAGGCCCCGAGACGTTAGAAAGAACTTTTTCACTGTCAGAATATTTACCAGATGGAATGCATTAGGCAGTGATGTGGTGGAGGCTGACTCCATACACAAGTTTCAAATGTAGATAAGATAGAGCCCAGTAGGCTCAGGAACCTGTACACCAGTTGATTGACAGTTGAGAGGCGGGACCAGAGAGGCAGTAAAGTGTGGTTTACAACTAGTAAACACACGCCCACACAGGCGCAAGACGACACAGTGAATGAATAATGCCAACATCACCATGCAGGAGCGCGGGACATTATAAAGCTCGCTCTCACCAACGGGGCCGAGGAAGCCCTAAACTGGTTTCCCCCAAAAACAAAGTGACGAATCCGATTGACAAAGTGAAGCCCGTGACCACCCCGCCGGACGACAGCTTTACCACCGTCCATTCTTCCCGCCGCAGCTGCCCCCACCGTCCCTCTCTCTCTATCATTCTATCCCATACCAAGAGAAAGAAGAATCGCCCGAGACTCCTTTTCGCGGCTAAACTACACGGAAGGGGAGAGAGAAAGAGAGCAGTCGCGGAGGATAATAATCTTCCTCGTTATATAATACAGAGAAAAAAATTAAAATTCTAAACGTAGGGGTTTCCAGCTTCTGAGGAAGTTTATGGAGTGGAGCGTGGACGGCTGTTCCAGGAATCCGGCTAATATGCCATGAAGTCCTAAAACAAAAATGGACCTGGGGGAGTAAAGTCATCAGTGGGAGGCGCAGAGCGGTGGCGGGGCGGGGGTCGGCGGGTGGTCCCAGATAAGCTCCAGCTCCTCCTGGAATGTTGCCAGACTAAAAATGTCCAAAATGCTGGACTCTTGCAACAGCCAACCTGAGAAATGTTGAGCAGTGTGTGTGCGTGTGTGTGTGTGTGTGTGTGTGTGTGTGTGTGTGTGTGTGTGTGTGTGTGTGTGTGTGTGTGTGTGTGTGTGTGTGTGTGTGTGTGTGTGTGTCTGGAGTACCTATCCACAACTCCTGAACCATGTCTTTCCATCCACCGGTTGTCTAGTGTAATAACTTCTGGCGCATTCGTTGAATATATCCACTTACAAAATGATTAATATTGTACAATCCAACAACCTGCTCATTTAATTCCTTCCATTTCCCACTACACTTACGTTAATGGACGGACGGCTTCCTAACATCTCCCCAGCTTAAAACTTCCTCAGGGTCTCACCCATTTCCTCTTGCTGTGATGGTCCTCATTATGAACAGCGCTTTCTGTTTCCATTCCCTCAATCCCTCTACGTTATTTATACCTCATTATGATGCCTCCTCTTTTCCTAGGAGAGTTAGTTCCAGCTCTTTCAGTCCTTGTACTTCAGCCCTCGCAACTCTGGGTCCAGGCTCATTACGACCCCTCTCAACCTCCCCAAGCTTCTCTGTGTGCTTTTTGCAACCTGTCATCCAGGTATGCACTAGTTACCCCCCTACGCCAGGCCGATTTCTCGTCCCTAACCGTGACTCTCTGACTCCTATCTGTTAGGGCCCCCTTACCCATACACAATCTTCCCCTTCCCCCCGTCCCTCAATCCCGCCTCGCCGTCCCTCGCCTTCGCTCAGGTGAAAATGTGTAAACGTCCCCACGCACAACTTCTGGAAGCTCCAATATGCCCGGAATGCCGGCCCGAGCTCTCTGGGAGGCCATGTGTCTCCATAACTGCCCGCCCCAGACTTTACATTCCTGTTGCTAGTGCACTTTTACGATAAGTGAAGAGGCGAAGGAGAAGGTGCAGAATACCTTCCACTTTTTCTGGGAGGGCAAGGTCTCCCCTCCAGGCGTTGGTGGGGGCGCCCAGGACCGGCCTGTGCAGCGAGGTGTGTAGGTGGGAGGTGGTGTAGTGTTAGCTGGGGGTGTAGTGTGCCGCCTGGAGGTGTAGTGTGCCGCCTGGAGGTGTAGTGTGCCGCCTGGAGGTGTAGTGTGCGGCCTGGAGGTGTAGTGTGCCGCCTGGAGGTGTAGTGTGCCGCCTGGAGGTGTAGTGTGCCGCCTGGAGGTGTAGTGTGCCGCCTGGAGGTGTAGTGTGCCGCCTGGAGGTGTAGTGTGCCGCCTGGAGCTGTAGTGTACTGGCTGGTTTGAATGTGTGTGTGTGTTTGCCGAGGTAAAGACGGTCCCATACAGTTCGGATGCAGTGTGTAGGTAAGTACACCTTACCTACGTCAAATGTTGATGGGAAAGAATTAAGGGTGTGTGATACAGACCACGTGCAGTATGAGGCCATAGGGTGTTGAGTGTGCAGGGTGAGTGAGTGTAGCCAGGGTGTTATGTGTGCAGGGTGAGTGTGTGTAGCCAGGGTGTTATGTGTGCAGGGTGAGTGTGTGTAGCCAGGGTGTTATGTGTGCAGGGTGAGTGAGTGTAGCCAGGGTGTTATGTGTGCAGGGTGAGTGTAGCCAGGGAGTTATGTGTGCAGGGTGAGTGTGTGTAGCCAGGGAGTTATGTGTGCAGGGTGAGTGAGTGTAGCCAGGGTGTTATGTGTGCAGGGTGAGTGTGTGTAGCCAGGGTGTTATGTGTGCAGGGTGAGTGAGTGTAGCCAGGGTGTTATGTGTGCAGGGTGAGTGTGTGTAGCCAGGGTGTTATGTGTGCAGGGTGAGTGAGTGTAGCCAGGGTGTTATGTGTGCAGGGTGAGTGTGTGTAGCCAGGGTGTTATGTGTGCAGGGTGAGTGTGTGTAGCCAGGGTGTTATGTGTGCAGGGTGAGTGTGTGTAGCCAGGGTGTTATGTGTGCAGGGTGAGTGTGTGTAGCCAGGGTGTTATGTGTGCAGGGTGAGTGTGTGTAGCCAGGGAGTTATGTGTGCAGGGTGAGTGTGTGCAGCCAGGGTGTTGAGTGTATCACATTACCACCAACACAAACATTATTTAGAATAAAGCAAATACAAGACAAATACAAAGCAAACAAACAAAGACAAATACAAGCAAAGCAAATCATAAACAATAAAGCTCCTTAGACGTCAAGGTGTCG
>NC_091167.1:33147958-33177958 GCF_040958095.1 Procambarus clarkii
CATATGTACCTTTTTAGAGCTTCGTTCACTTCAGGAAGTCTAAAATTAGGCATAAGTAGAACATTTGAGATATTGGGGGATGTTCTCGTGTTATATATAGACCACAGGTGCATGGAATGTCACTTAGGAGCATTTATGGAGCATTTGTAAACATTTGAAGGTCAGTGTATAGTAATTGTGGAGTATTCTCCCTATTCAAGTATAGGTACCGAGTTTTTTTACCTATGTTGACCAGGACCACACACTAGAAGGTGAAGGGACGACGACGTTTCGGTCCATCCTGGACCATTCTCAAGTTTCTTTACCTATGTCTGAATGTGTCAATATATATATATATATATTATATATATATATATATTATATATATATATATATATATATATATATATATATATATATATATATATACATACATACATATATCATCGTAGGCGTATGGATAACAAGCACTAACTGATATGGCTGATAACCTAGGAGGGTGGAGAAGGTATCTGGGAAGGGAAGGGAGTGGGGGGGGGGGGAGGCCCAGAGGACTTTCCTGATTGACCACACTGTTATCTCCCTTCCGTAACCTCCCCCTCCCCCCTTTCCCCTCCCACTTCCCCTCACCCCCCTCACTTCACCTCAGTCTTTTCTAATTTTAATTCCTATTCTAATCCTCACTTCATCCTTTCCCACATCTCATCTAGTTCTCTCTTCCAAACTTGTCTTATTATCTGGTTTTCTCTATTATTTCCCCTTTCTTTTATCTCTATATAACCTTGAAATTTGCAAAATATTTTTGGCTGCTTTCTGTTTTTATATATTTTTTGTTCTGTCTCTGTCTCGATCTCTTTGTCTCTTTGTCTGAGTCTGTGTCTGCGTCTGTGTCTGCGTCTCTGTCTGTGTCTGTGTCTGTGTCTGCGTCTCTGTCTGTGTCTGCGTCTGTGTCTGTGTCAGCGTGTCTGTCTGTGTCTGTGTCTGAGTCTGTGTCTGCGTCTGTGTCTGCGTCTATGTCTGTGTCTCTGTCTGTGTCAGCGTCTCTGTCTGTGTCAGCGTCTCTGTCTGTGTCAGCGTCTCTGTCTGTGTCTGAGTCTGTGTCAGCGTGTCTGTCTGTGTCTGCGTTTCTGTGTCTGTGTCTGAGTCTGTGTCTGCGTCTCTGTCTTTCTCCCCTAGTACTTTGTCACCCTCTTTTTTTTTTTTATTGCCTCCTTTTTTGTCCCGTTCTCTATGCAAATTCGGAACCCCCGAGGGTATCCTTAGATAATATTATATTGCTGTATTATGCGTTCTTATCCGAATATCTTTCCCGGAATATTGTTCATTAGCGGGTGTTTTTTTTTTTTTTTATGAGCCGCGCGACGATTTCACTTTACCGAACTTACGGGAAGTGCAGCAGCTTGTGGACCTCCTGTGTTTTGTGTTTGTCAGCCGAGTTCCTCTCTGTTTGGTGTGTGTGTGTGTGTGTTTTTTGCACGTGTTAGATGCACAACACACACACACACACACACACACACACACACACACACACACACACACACACACACACACACACACACACACACACACACACACATACAGGTATCCAAGAGCCAATGCTCGATCCTGCAAGCACAAATAGGTGAGTACACACACACACACACACACACACACACACACACACACACACACACACACACACACACACACACACACACACACACACACACACACACAAACACACACGAGCGTCCCAGCAATTACTGGCAGGAACGATAACAATAACACTAGTAAATTTCTAGTGAGGATTAGATATGTAAACACGCCCCAGGGAGCCGGTCGGCCGAGTGGACAGCACGCTGGACTTGTGATCCTGTGGTCCCGGGGGTCGATCCCGGGCGCCGGCGAGAAACAATGGGCAAAGTTTCTTTCACCCTATGCCCCCTGTTACCTAGCAGTAAAATAGGTACCTGGGCTGTTAGTCAGCTGTCACGGGCTGCTTCCTTTGGGTGGAGGCCTGGTCGAGGACCGGGCCGCGGGGACACTAAAGCCCCGAAATCATCTCAAGATAACGCCCCAAGAAGGCCTTAGGGAAGACAATTCAAGACGAGAGATCTGTGGTAAACGAACGAAAATAAGACATACCAATAATAAATAAGACAATAAGACATAATAAGACTTAATAAGAAAATAAGGCATCGATGGGCAGATTGAGCATGTCTCGGGTTCCAAAAAAAGCTTTTGACGAAGAACTTAATAATAGACTACAGCATCATATTAGAGAGGAGCGAGAGTGTCGCAGCGAGAAGTCGGACTGACGTAGGAAAACAAACGGAGTCCCTCAGTCTTCAGTGCTAGATCTCATTCTACGAATCTTTAACTATATGGGGGAAGCGTACTAAAATATCAACATTTTCATACGATATAAATTTAATCAGAAAAGTCGAGGTAGATGAAGAATTCTCCTAGAAGACTAATGGCTAGTTGATTTCAACAGCAACAAGTGTAAGGTGATCAAAATGGAAACGACAGCCAGGAGACACAATGACAGGGAACTTCCTCTCTGAAACGACTAGGGGCAAAGAACTTTAGAGTTCAACAAGGTAACATCAGAGTAATGTTGATATAACACCAGGTCTGATTCCTGAGGTACACGTAGCTAGAATAACATCAGCAGCATACTCAACGCTGGCCAACATTAGACCATGTTGTAGTTTAAGATTCAGCTACTGGGAACAAAATGTTCCAAGTAGCACGGGCTATGGTGAGCCCGTGTGGACTTACCTGACACAGGAGCGGGGCTGAAACTGCATTAGACCATCATCCAGAAACTTAAATAAGAATGTAATCAGGTGTCCGTGGACCATCTTCGTGCGATCAGGACTTTCTAATGATTTTACACCTTATAAACTATGCACTTTTATTGTCTCTGTCGCTGCTTCTCGAGGATTATATTTCGTGGTTTAGATCGTGATGGAGTTGAGCGAGTGAAATGTGTGTGTTGGTTAGTCATGATTTTACTGTTTATTTCATCGAGTTTGGTTGAGTGGGACCTTACCTTACCTTGAGGTTACCTTGAGGTGCTTCCGGGGCTTAGCGTCCCGCGGCCCGGTCGTCGACCAGGCCTCCTGATTGCTGGACTGATCAACCAGGCTGTTGGACGCGGCTGCCCGCAGCCTGACGTATGAGTCACAGCCTGGTTGATCAGGTATCCTTTGGAGGTGCTTATCCAGTTCTCTCTTGAACACTGTGAGGGGTTTGCCAGTTATGCCCCTTATGTGATTTTAGTTTTTTTGAGCTATGGCTCCCACGCAGCGCCTGGGACCCATAGTCCAAAGGGCCTGCATGGGTTCCCGGTAGAGGCGGAAACAAAGGTGTAGAAGTTCTCTCATGTGATGCCTCTGTTCACCTAGCAGTAAATAGGCACCTGGGAGTTAGACAGGTGCAACCGGCTGTATCCTAGGGTTGCGTGTGTGTGTACTCGCCTAGTTGTACTCACCTAGTTGTGCTTGCGAGGGTTGAGCTTTGGCTCTTTGGTCCCGCCTCTCAACTGTCCATTAACTGGTGTACAGATTCGTGAGCCTACTGGGCTCTATCATATCTACTTTTGAAAGTGTGTATGGAGTCAGCCTCCACCACATCACTGCCTAATGCATTCCACCTGTAAACTACCCTGACACTGAAAAAGTTCTTTCTGACGACCCTGTGTGTGTGTGTGTGTGTATGTGTGTGTGTGTGTGTGTGTGTGTGTGTGTGTGTGTGTGTGTGTGTGTGTGTGTGTGTGTGTGTGTGTGTGAGAGAGAGAGAGAGAGAGAGAGAGAGAGAGAGAGAGAGAGAGAGAGAGAGAGATGACATATAATTAGTAGATACGACAGAAAATTAGACAAGCGACGGTTAGAAAGACGGGTCCAAGAGCTAACAACTGGCTCCCGCAGGCCGCAGTAGCTAACACACACACGACCAGTAGAGTTTTATCCACTCCAACAAGCGGGCATACAACAGAGAGGCCCCTTCCGCTCGCACGGCACTCCTGCACCAACAAGCTCATCGATCAACAGGAGGCGGCACTTACCTGGGAAAATATGGGCTCATCACCCCCCCCCCCCCTTCTCACACTCGCTGGAGATAATCAATGGCTGGTATCTTGAGTACGAGTGTCATCCCTCGCCACTCAAGTCCCACTCCAAGTGCACAACAATGATCCTCCCCCCTTTCCCCCCCCCCCCTCTCCCCTTTAACCTCCCCTTTACACCCCCCTTTCCTAAATCTCCCCTTCCCCTCCTCCTCTTCCATGCTCCCCCCCCCCCAAGGATCAAACATGTGTCTAGGAGCAGGTGGTGGAACTAAACTGAATTACTAACTACTGAACAGGCGGTACGGATCACCACTGACCTCAATTGCCCCCCCCCCCTCATCGTTCAACTATCCATCTCCCCCCAACAATCAACCATTCCCTCCCCCCCCCTCCCCCACCACCTGGTTCTAAGCCAAGGGTTGCTCATCTACATGTGCTGGCGAAGGGAACCAGTTTTGTGAGCATTAACATACGAGCGGCGGGGCGGTGGTGGCGATGGCCAGGCTGGCTAATGGTCCAGCTGGGAGGAGGCCGCTCTACTCCACCTTTATGTCCCTCTTCCTGCTGCAGGTGGGAACCACCACCTGGGAACCACCACCTGGGAACCACCACCTGGGAACCACCACCTGGGAACCATCACCTGGGAACCACCACCTGGGAAATACCACCTGCAGCAGGAGGCAAGGAGAGCTCCCCTACCTGCAGCAGGAGGCAGGGGGAAGCTCCCCACCTGCAGCAGGAGGCAAGGAGAGCTCACCACCTGCAGCAGGAGGCACGGAGAGCTCACCACCTGCAGCAGGAGGCAGGGGGAAGCTCCCCACCTGCAGCAGGAGGCAAGGAGAGCTCACCATCTGCAGCAGGAGGCAAGGAGAGCTCACCATCTGCAGCAGGAGGCAAGGAGAGCTCACCACCTGCAGCAGGAGGCACGGAGAGCTCACCACCTGCACCAGGAGGCACGGAGAGCTCCCCACCTGCAGCAGGAGGCACGGAGAGCTCACCACCTGCAGCAGGAGGCACGGAGAGCTCACCACCTGCAGCAGGAGGCACGGAGAGCTCACCACCTGCAGCAGGAGGCACAGAGAGCTCCCCATCTGCAGCAGGAGGCACGGAGAGCTCACCACCTGCACCAGGAGGCACGGAGAGCTCACCACCTGCAGCAGGAGGCAAGGAGAGCGCACCACCTGCACCAGGAGGCACGGAGAGCTCACCACCTGCAGCAGGAGGCACGGAGAGCTCCCCACCTGCAGCAGGAGGTACGGAGAGCTCACCACCTGCAGCAGGAGGCACGGAGAGCTCACCACCTGCAGCAGGAGGCACGGAGAGCTCACCACCTGCAGCAGGAGGCACGGAGAGCTCACCACCTGCAGCAGGAGGCACGGAGAGCTCACCACCTGCAGCAGGAGGCAAGGAGAGCTCACCACCTGCACCAGGAGGCACGGAGAGCTCACCACCTGCAGCAGGAGGCACGGAGAGCTCACCACCTGCAGCAGGAGGCAAGGAGAGCTCACCACCTGCAGCAGGAGGCACGGAGAGCTCACCACCTGCAGCAGGAGGCACGGAGAGCTCCCCACCTGCAGCAGGAGGCAAGGAGAGCTCACCACCTGCAGCAGGAGGCACGGAGAGCTCCCCACCTGCAGCAGGAGGCACGGAGAGCTCACCACCTGCAGCAGGAGGCACGGAGAGCTCACCACCTGCAGCAGGAGGCACGGAGAGCTCACCACCTGCAGCAGGAGGCACGGAGAGCTCACCACCTGCAGCAGGAGGCAGGGGGAAAACTCCCCACCTGCAGCAGAAGGCACGGAGAGCTCACCACCTGCAGCAGGAGGCACGGGGGAGCTCCCCACCTGCAGCAAGAGGCACGGAGAGCTCACCACCTGCAGCAGGAGGCACGGAGAGCTCACCACCTGCAGCAGGAGGCACGGAGAGCTCACCACCTGCAGCAGGAGGCACGGAGAGCTCCCCACCTGCAGCAGGAGGCAGGGGGAAGCTCCCCACCTGCAGCAGGAGGCAAGGAGAGCTCCCCTACCTGCAGCAGGAGGCAAGGAGAGCTCACCACCTGCACCAGGAGGCAAGGAGAGCTCACCACCTGCAGCAGGAGGCAAGGAGAGCTCACCACCTGCAGCAGGAGGCACGGAGAGCTCACCACCTGCAGCAGGAGGCACGGAGAGCTCCCCACCTGCAGCAGGAGGCAGGGGGAAGCTCCCCACCTGCAGCAGGAGGCAAGGAGAGCTCCCCTACCTGCAGCAGGAGGCAAGGAGAGCTCACCACCTGCACCAGGAGGCAAGGAGAGCTCACCACCTGCAGCAGGAGGCAAGGAGAGCTCACCACCTGCAGCAGGAGGCACGGAGAGCTCACCACCTGCAGCAGGAGGCACGGAGAGCTCACCACCTGCAGCAGGAGGCACGGAGAGCTCACCACCTGCAGCAGGAGGCAAGGAGAGCTCACCACCTGCACCAGGAGGCAAGGAGAGCTCACCACCTGCACCAGGAGGGAGAGCAGGAACCTTCTCTACATATGTACTCTGCAAATATCACTTTCTACAGTTTCTTGAGCCAGATGTGTAGCTTAAGGACACGTTTTCCGCTCTGGTTGAGAAGTGAAAATAAATTAGAAGATTTAACATTATATAAGGAATGTAGCAGGTGAGGTATCGACACAGCCCCGCTCCTGTGCCAGGTAAGTCCACTACGGGCTCACCATAGCCCGTGCTACTTGGAACTTTTTGTTCCCAGTAGCTGAATCTAAAACAACAACAAGGTGAGGAATCACCACGGCAAGATGATGGGCATTCACACTGCATTCGAATGTTGTTGTTGTTAAAGATTCGCTACCTGGAACAAAAAGTTCCAAGTAGCACGGGCTATGGTGAGCCCGTAGTGCCTTAGATTCGAATGCATGGGCCCCCGCATTCACGCTGGTCGACTGAGGCAGCAGATGACAGTACTGTCTTGCTCTCGCAGATGGTAGAAAGTACTTAACTGCAAGCTGGCTATTAGGTGTGTGTGTGTGTGTGTGTGTGTTTAACATGTAGTGCTCCAGCTATGTCTAATCATCAGATATCGTTGTATCAGTCAATATTATTTATGTGTTGTTAGTCAGGATATCTCTGCTGATGGTCTGGTTGTGTAAAGAAATTTGATCTTTCATAAAGTTGTAATGTTTATGCATAATAACATACGTTTTGGTCTTGCCTATATATTGAGATAGGTGGGGCTGTCAGTCCCTAAGTGGTCACCTAAAGGCATAGACAACATTCGTCTCTTTCGAAGCGTTTCGCTTGGTGTTGGGAGAGTACTCACTCACACTAGAGTGAGGAGAGACACACTAGAGTGAGGAGAGACACACTAGAGTGAGAAGAGAGACACACTAGAGTGAGGAGAGACACACTAGAGTGAGAAGAGAGACACACTAGAATGAGAAGAGAGATACACTAGAGTGAGGAGAGACACACTAGAGTGAGGAGAGACACACTAGAGTGAGAAGAGAGACACACTAGAGTGAGGAGAGACACACTAGAGTGAGAAGAGAGACACACTAGAGTGATGAGAGACACACTAGAGTGAGAAGAGAGACACACTAGAATGAGAAGAGAGACACACTAGAATGAGAAGAGAGAGACACTAGAGTGAGGAGAGACATGAGCTGGGAGAGACTAAAGAGAGAGAGAGGCCGGAAGTGATGTTTCCGGTGGCCCCAAAACTGGACAAGTCAGTGTTAATAAACGCTCCTTTTTTCTGCAATTAAGTAAATGCATTTCCTGGGGGTTGTCCTGCAGGATATTCGGGTGTGGGCGGTGCGGGCGCTGCGGCCTGGACATCTCGCCCCAGGAGCTGGTTATGAGGGCGCGACATCATGTCTTTCATCTCCACTGCTTCACCTGCGCCTCCTGTCATGTCCAACTTCATAAAGGTAAGTTGGGTGTGTGTGTGTGGGTGTGTGGGTGTGTGTATGGGTGGGTGTGTGTGTGTGGGTGTGTGGGTGTGTGTGTGTGTGTGGGTGGGTGTGTGTGTGTGTGTGGGTGGGTGTGTGTGTGGTAGGATATCTCATCCTGCACCATATTCTTTCATATATCCTATCCTGCTTTTCCAAGATGGGGATTAGTTTTCTGTGAGGCGTGGTGCCAAAGGTCTCACGACAGCTTTAAAATGCGTCCTCTTTTGTTTTCTAAAGTTTGCGTCCTCTTCACCTTATTGTCTTATGTTTCTCGTTAAATCACATACGATTAGGTTTGCCAGCCACGAGTTCCCTTCCCTATACTTACCGTTGTCGGCCCGTGATGACTCCTGGAATCTCTTAAGTGGTCCATTCTCCTCCCTGTAGAATATTTTCCAACTTCTATGGTAAATATATGCCAGGTTACATAGCCATTATATATACTTGAAATACATTGGCTGCTTTTCTGTTATCTAGTCCTTCACCAGGTTGTAGTGATCTATTGTATGTATCCAACAGTGGCATATTTCAAGTAGACCAAAGGGACCCATGAGCTGAAGCTCAACCCCATCGCAAGCACAACTAAGTGAATACTCAGGGCTTTAGTACCCACGGTAGGGGTCAGGTTCAGCCTCGCTCTCTTCCATGTGTTCAGTTTTCAAAGGGGATTTTTCACTACACGCAGAAATCACAATAGCGTGATGTATCAAATGACCAAAACGATCCCTCATCACGGCCCTTGTGGGTTTGTTCGTGTGATTTTTCACCTTTTTCATCTGTAAAACTTCAGTACTTTCTGAAGAATTAACCAGAAATTATTGAAATTAAATTAAGAAATTCTGAAATTAATTTCAGAATTAACTTCAGTACTTTCTTGGGCAGTCAACCTTTTTCCAGGTTGTGGTAGTTCACTTTGCGAGGGTACGCACCTCGATGTGTTTATTGGGCCCAGCAGTGGCTCCATACCACCACAAGGCAGCCGATCGAGATGCAGGTGGAGAAAGACATCTAACTGGTCTATTGGTCTCTCCTTCTCAATGTCAACTAATGTAATTACCTTCATTTCTTCAGCTTTTCTTCGAACTTCTTCTTTTTTTGAAGCTGTTTAATAAACTTGCCTCAACGATCACCTCTGCAGCTCGTTCTGTTTGATTTTTTCCGTCTTTATGTTGAAGTTGTTTTTCTTGACGTCTCTCTGTTTATCAGTCTCTCCAGCTACCCCCCCCCCCCTTTCAACCACTTGGGCTGGACGGTAGAGCAACGGTCTCGTTTCTTGCAGGTCGGCGTTCAATTCCCGACTGTCCGAGTGGTTGGGCACCATTTCTTTCCCCCGTCCCATCCCAAATCCTTATCCTGACCTCTTCCCAGTGCTATATAGTCGTAAAGGCTTGGCGCTTTCTCCTGATAGTTCTCTCTCTCTCTACCCCCCCCCCCCCCCCCCTCATGGCCGCTGTCCTGCCATGTTCAACATTAAATCTTTGTCTACCAAAAGAATCGACAAATACAACAATAATAAGAGATTAGGTATAGTCCAATCACTATATATCAAACACTTCCACCCAACTAACACCAAGACCAAACCAGAGCTGCCAACTTACCCCATACTTACTGCCCACCCCCCAGCCGACCAATGAGAATGCAGGGCAAGATTAACCAGCCCTCACGATTGGGTAACACCTCACCTCATCCTACCTGTAATACATTCTGTCACATGTGGAAATTTTTGAATTCACTTTCCCTCTGCTTCAGAAGATGCTGAGAAAAGTTTAGCAAAACGTGTCGTTTAGTCAGGTATAATAAAATTGCAAAATTAAGTTTTTTTAGAGTTAAACTTTCAAGTTTCTTTTCACAAGTGCAGAACACATCTCGTTTTCTACATATATGTTCAAAAAACATACATATGTATATATATTATATATATATATATATATATATATATATATATATATATATATATATATATATATATATATATATATATGTATATAAACTTTATTTGGTTTATATATTTTTATTAATGAACATTTTTATTTGCAATTTAAAAAAAAATTCCTGAAATAGAGAATATGATCAACGTTTAAACCTGTGTGTGTGTGGATGCTGTTAAACCATTTCGTTTGGAGGTTTGGAAATTAATTACGAGGCAGTGTTCAAAATTCCCTTTTCATGGATGAATTTTTTTTTCTCTCTCTCTCTTTTTGATGCCATAACTTTCTCATCTCACTTGATAATGAGCTGTGAGGCGGAAGGCATTATATTCCCCTTGATGTTCGTGTGTGTGTGCTCACATGGGGGGCAATCACATACCTGTGATCCTGGAGGGTTGAGTTCCAGCTCTTGGACCCGATATCAAGTTTTTTTCTCTGTATTCTTCTGTCTCGTCCGCACATTTGTCTTCCGTTTTTGTTCACTGGTTCTTCCATTCTTGTCCTTCCTATCTATTTTCCAGAGTATTCTGAACGTTTCTGGGAAGCCTTCCCTTTGTGTACTCCTTGCCCTTTGTTCTCTAGAAGGTGTCTCCTTCGCTATTGTCTTCTCAACCTCTCCTAGATCACGAGAGAGAGAGAGAGAGAGAGAGAGAGAGAGAGAGAGAGAGAGAGAGAGAGAGAGAGAGAGAGAGAGAGAGAGAGAGAGAGAGAGAGAGAGAGAGAGAGAGAGAGAGAGAGGAGAGAGAGAGAGAGAGAGAGTGAGAGAGAAGCGGCAAGCCAGAGAAGCATAATGTTAATGTGCACATTTGTCAAGTTTGTATACCTCTGTGTTAACTGAATTTTCGTGAAACCTCTTACGTCGAGGTCATGTGTTAAGTGTGTGATTTTACGATGCCAAAAATAATATCAGATATTATATAAGGAATGGTTGTTGTGTCCCTCTTACATTGACACATGGCAAGTTTTTTTTTTATATTTAAGGGAGGACTACACTAAGAAGACCTGGACACGCGTTACCCCCAAACAAACAGGGGGTAGTGTTACCCCCCACAAACAGGGGAGTAGTGTTACCCCCCACAAACAGAGGGGTAGTGTTACCCCCCACAAACAGGGGGGTAGTGTTACCCCCCACAAACAGGGGGGGTAGTGTTACCCCCCACAAACAGGGGGGGTAGTGTTACCCCCCACAAACAGGGGGGTAGTGTTACCCCCCACAAACAGGGGGGTAGTGTTACCCCCACAAACAGGGGGGTAGTGGTACCCCCCACAAACAGGGGGGTAGTGTTACCCCCCACAAACAGGGGGGGTAGTGTTACCCCCCACAAACAGGGGGGTAGTGTTACCCCCCCTTGTTTGTGTAACGGGCGGCTGTAACGGTTCATCTTCCCGTTTCTAGTACTAGTACCACCACCACCACCACCATCCAAACACTACTATCACACCATTAAAAACACTGCTATCACCACAAACGATAGTAAGTACCAATACCACTACTAGTACCAGCAACACCGCCACCTCGTTGCCTCCAGTACCAGTACCACCAATAGCACCTCAACCACTACCAGTACCACAACCCGCACTACCAAAATCAACCATTACCACCACCACCACCAATACCACTACCACGAGCACCAAAACAACCACTATCAGTACCACAACTATCACTACCAGTACCACTACCACCACAACCCCCCCCCCCAGTACCAACACGACCTGGACCAGGAGACTATATATACCCCACCTCTGCGTCTCCTCCACAGGCGACCACTTCGGGATGCGAGACGGAGCAGTCTACTGCCGCCCACACTACGAACTCATCCTCCAATCCGAGGCAGAAATGGAGGCAGTGGGCGTGTCTGCGGGCATGTCGTACCCGCCCCTCTCTCCGGCCACGCCCCGCCTCGCTTTCTACAACGGCGTAGGGGCGGCTCAGAAGGGGAGACCTAGAAAGAGAAAGTTACCGACGGAGGACTTGCCGCCCCTAACGCCTCTGACGCCTGGTATGGGTAAGTATCTCTTTCACTCACGGATGGGAAAATGTTTCTCAGTCCCGATATCGGTGGGGGCCATCAACATATAGCTAAGTGTTAGTAAATGCAGCAGCGTTCGAAAGCTGATTTTCAGGTTTTAATTTTAATTCATGTTTTGAGTGATGGGAAATATGTCTCTAGTGGGCTTGATATTCTGTTTGTGAGGCTGTGAGTATATGAGTTTGCGTTCGTTCATCTGTTGGTATTTGTGTCTGTTTTTTTTGTGTGTGTATGATTGTCTGTAATCGTTCTAATACTTCAATGGCTCAGCCAATTTGGATAAATAAAATGTAACCATTCTTATAATGGGATCAATGTTCCAGCGGCCCGGTCTCTGACTAGGCCAAAGAAAGTTTTCTGCTGGACAATTTTTTTTTTTTTTGCGGAGGATTTCTCAGTAGCTATTATACAAACGTCTTAATAGCGGTTCTTTAAATTTTCTGTTGACCTTAGAACATTAGTGGAACATTCTCAGCCTTCATAAGGTCAGTCTAGACCATGAGTGCCTCTTGGCTCACAAATCAATAAACATAAAATGGAAAAGTCAAGTTCAGCCTGAGTTCAATTTAGTTTAAGTGTGTAGATACATTCACAGTTGAGGACATGTATGTGGCTTTAATAAATAAACTCATCTGTGATACAAGGAGATGCAACAGTTCCCATTATGTATCCCCATATTACTGTTGGTAATATGGTAATACATAATAAATGCCAGACTACAGACACAAAACAGGAACTCACCACACTTCGAAATATTGAGGAAATAATATTAAGCTTAAATATGAGCCTCTCCACAATATTACGACCAACACCATTGGATATTATCAGGCGGACATATTGTAGAAAATAAAGGGACTAAGTAAAGAAAAAAACTAGCCAGGACATATAACAGATATTCAGTAATGATTCCATGTAGGCATCTCTAATTAGAACTGGTCAATGTGTGAATTACAAAGGGTTGTAGAATATGAGAAATTCTTTGGAGCAGGACGGCGTGATCGATCCATGCAGCGTCCTGGTCCCCCCACCGGACGGCCCGCTGTATATAGCACGGTATTGTGACCAGGCTGTGTAGTTGCAGGATATATTGGTAACAGATGATGAAGTAATGGGGCACCTGAGAGGGAGTTAGGCAGTTAGAAGGGAGTTAGAGTTAGAAAAAGGCTGGGAGGCCTGACCATATGTATCCGTTGGAGCTGAAAAAGATGGGGCTACTGCACTAAGCTGGACCCGGATTCACGAAGCAGTTGCGTAAGAACTTACGAACCTGTATATCTTTTCTCAAAATCTGGCGGCTTTGTTTACAATTATTAAACAGTTAATGAGTTCCGAAGCACCAGGAGGCTGTTTATAACAATAACAACAGTTGATTGGGAAGTTTCCATGCTTGTTTAATACATGTAACCAAAGCCGTTGAAGATTGAGGAAAGATGTACACGTTCGTAAGTACTTGCGTAACTGCTTCGTGAATCTAGCTCTTGGCCACTTGCGACGATACAAAATATGAAGGTAGATACAAGGAAGCTATCACGCAATTAGAAGACAGTCACTGCAAAAAAGCAATCACATACCTAGTGGGCAATCCAAAAGTAACGTTGATTCAAGCCTGAATCAACGTTACTCTTGGCTAATGTTGCCACTGGATAACAGGCCTTCAGCCACCGCTCAGTGCTCCTTGCATGTGCAGTGTGCAAGGTAATGACGACAATAAATAAATGCTATTGTATAGTGTCACAGAGGTGCATGAAGGGGGCTGATGGCAGCCAAGCAAGGTGGGGGAATTGTGGGCAGACAGTTTACACTGAGAGTGCACGAAGACATGATCGTTACTTCCCCCCCCCCCACGTAGGAGATTGAATCACACAATTCCAGCTGCCGGCAGAGTCAATACGAAGTCTTCTGAAGGATAAACGAATAGTAGAAATAGTAGTAAATAGAGGAAGACTATTTAGCAAGAATATCGAAAAAAAGACTCTGTGTGAGCTAAACTTCACGTCACTACAAGAGCGATAATTCGGCAACATTATCACAACGAGGAAAATATTTTGTAGACAGTAGCGAGGCAGAGAAGAACCCGTGCTTGACACGCAGCCAGAACGAGACGACTTCACTCTGCGATAAATACCTTAGCGAGGGAAGAGGGACGTAATGAGAGACGTCTTCGGAGTTAGTGTAGCGCAACCCGTTCTCGCACTTGCTTATAGTCAATATTGGCTCATTTAATAAGTGCATATGTGACATACTAATTGAGTGTGAATATTTTAGTTTACCTTGAAAAGCTTCATAGAAAACACCGACCTCACCTAACCTTCTTAGTATGTTAAGATAAGCATCTTATTGCTTCTTAATTACAATTATTACTTAGCCTATCAATGGTATAGGTTAAGTAATAATTGTAATTAAGAATTAATTAATTAATTAAGAATTAATTAATTAATTAATTAATTAATTAATTAATTAGTAATTAATCTTAACATACTAAGAAAGTTAGGTGAGGTCGGTGTTTTATATGAAGCTTTTCAAGGTAAACTAAAATATTCACAATCAATTAGTATGTCACATATGCACTTATTAAATAAGCCAATATTGACTATAAGCAAGTGCGAGAACGGGTTGTGTAGCGACGGTGTGGATGAAGCTAAACAGTGACGATCTTGAAGATGACTCACATGTTCAGGCTTTACAACCAGCCCCGAATTAAGGGAGCTAGTAAACCAGCAAGCAGCTATTAAACTACCTAAGGAACTAGTAAACCCTCTTAAGGAGCCATTAGGGTACCTAAGGAGCTTTTAATGAACTATTCATCATTGTGACAGGGACACAAGTCCGGTCAGGAAAAGCTTTTAGCTGAGAATTACTCGTGTCAAGACAAGTCTCTTCTGGCAATTATATTCGTGCAAGGACGGTTTTGTGAGGGGGGGGGGGGGTAGTTACGCCTGACAAGCACAGACTGTTTGGTGGTTAATTAAATTGGCTCAAATTTTGTCTGTGATCGAAATTCTGTTTATAGTTCATTTAATCAAGTGCCTTATTATTATTATTTTTATTATTATTAGTATTAATTATAATTCTTATTATTTTTATCAACACTTTCATTAGTTTAATTTTTATTAATATTTTTACTATTTATTGTTTTAATTTTATTTATCAATTTTATTAATTAGGTTTTTTTTTTTATAATGGGTTTTATCGCGACGGAAGTGGGGACAATAGCCTGGACGGGAGGGCAGGCCGGTGTTGTTGACCAGGCCGGTGGTGTTGGCCAGGCCGGAGGTGTTGACCAGGCCGGTGTTGTTGACCAGGCCGGTGGTGTTGGCCAGGCCGGAGGTGTTGACCAGGCCGGTGGTGTTGACCAGGCCGGTGGTGTTGACCAGGCCGGTGTTGTTGACCAGGCCGGTGGTGTTGGCCAGGCCGGAGGTGTTGACCAGGCCGGTGGTGTTGACCAGGCCGGTGGTGTTGACCAGGCCGGTGTTGTTGACCAGGCCGGTGGTGTTGGCCAGGCCGGAGGTGTTGACCAGGCCGGTGGTGTTGACCAGGCCGGTGGTGTTGACCAGGCCGGTGGTGTTGACCAGACCGGTGGTGTTGGCCAGGCCGGTGGTGTTGACCAGACCGGTGGTGTTGACCAGGCCGGTGGTGTTGACCAGGCCGGTGGTGTTGACCAGGCCGGTGGTGTTGACCAGACCGGTGGTGTTGGCCAGGCCGGAGGTGTTGACCAGGCCGGTGTTGTTGACCAGGCCGGTGGTGTTGGCCAGGCCGGAGGTGTTGACCAGGCCGGAGGTGTTGACCAGGCCGGTGGTGTTGACCAGACCGGTGGTGTTGGCCAGGCCGGTGGTGTTGACCAGGCCGGTGGTGTTGGCCAGGCCGGTGGTGTTGGCCAGGCCGGTGGTGTTGACCAGGCCGGTGGTGTTGGCCAGGCCGGAGGTGTTGACCAGGCCGGTGGTGTTGGCCAGGCCGGAGGTGTTGACCAGGCCGGTGGTGTTGACCAGACCGGTGGTGTTGGCCAGGCCGGTGGTGTTGGCCAGGCCGGTGGTGTTGACCAGGCCGGTGGTGTTGACCAGGCCGGTGGTGTTGACCAGGCCGGAGGTGTTGGCCAGGCCGGTGGTGTTGACCAGGCCGGTGGTGTTGGCCAGGCCGGTGGTGTTGGCCAGGCCGGTGGTGTTGACCAGGCCGGTGGTGTTGGCCAGGCCGGTGGTGTTGACCAGGCCGGTGGTGTTGGCCAGGCCGGTGGTGTTGACCAGACCCGTGGTGTTGGCCAGGCCGGTGGTGTTGGCCAGGCCGGTGGTGTTGACCAGGCCGGTGGTGTTGACCAGGCCGGTGGTGTTGACCAGGCCGGTGGTGTTGACCAGGCCGGTGGTGTTGACCAGGCCGGTGGTGTTGACCAGGCCGGTGGTGTTGACCAGGCCGGTGGTGTTGACTAGCGACTCCTGATGCACTTAGGCTGATTAATCAACGTGTCCTCCCACAAGGAACGTCACTTTTCGGTCGTAGGCGTTACCTAAGGCCCAAAAATGGCCGTCATACAAAATGGAAGCGGCTGGCGAAAGTGACGCACTGTTCCGTTTTCTGTTTTGGGTCCTCTGGCAGGTTAGGAGAGGTCACTTTAACTTGATTATTTTTTTTTTTTTTGAGATATATACAAGAGTTGTTACATTCTTGTACAGCCACTAGTACGCGTAGCGTTTCGGGCAAGTCCTTAATCCTATGGTCCCTGGAATACGATCCCCTGCCGCGAAGAATCGTTTTTTCATCCAAGTACACATTTTACTGTTGCGTTAAACAGAGGCTACAGTTAAGGAATTGCGCCCAGTAAATCCTCCCCGGCCAGGATACGAACCCATGACATAGCGCTCGCGGAACGCCAGGTGAGTGTCTTACCACTACACCACGGAGACTGTTTTTGACTTTGACTTTTTTAACTTTTGACGGAGATTTTCTTGACTTTGGGAAACCTTAAGAGGATGGGTTGGATTAATAGTTATGTGTGGTTTGGGTATATGTGTATTTACTATTTGTGCTTTCAGAATCGAGATATTAGCTCTTGGACCCCGCCTCTCGAACCATTCTATTTTTCCTCTATTATGTCTACTTTTTATATTTCTCTTTGACATAAGCACACACACACATCCCTAGGAAGCAGCCTGTAGCAGCTGTCTATTTCCCAGGTACCTATTTACTGATAGGTGAACAGGGTTGTCAAGGTGAAAGAAACTCTGCTCATTTGTTTCTGTCTCGGCCGGGAATCGAACCCGGGTCTTTAGGACTACTACCCTCGAGCGCTGTCCACTCATCCGCTAGGCCCGTGAGTGTGTTTTGTGTGTGTGTGGCTGTGTGTGTGTGTGTGTGTGTGTGTGTGTGTGTGTGTGTGTGTGTGTGTGTGTGTGTGTGTGTGTGTGTGTGTGTGTGTGTGTGTGTGTGAATGTACCACCACAACTACCAATTACAACACCACAATCACCAACCACAACAACACAATAACACCACAACCATCAACTATAATACGACAACCACCACCACAACAACACCACAACCACCTTAACAACACCACAACCACAACACCACAACATTACAACACCATAACCACAACAACAACAACCACAACACCACAACCACCTTAACAACACCACAACCACAACACCACAACATTACAACACCACAACACCACAACCACAACCACAACACCACAACCACCTTAACAACACCACAACCACAACACCACAACATTACAACACCATAACCACAACAACAACAACCACAACACCACAACCACCTTAACAACACCACAACCACAACACCACAACATTACAACACCACAACCACAACACCACAACCACAACACCACAACCACCTTAACAACACCACAACCACAACACCACAACCACCTTAACAACACCACAACCACAACACCACAACCACCTTAACAACACCACAACCACAACACCACAACATTACAACACCACAACCACAACACCACAACCACAACACCACAACCACCTTAACAACACCACAACCACAACACCACAACATTACAACACCACAACCACAACAACCACAACACTACAACACTACAACACCACAACACCACAACAACCACAACCACAACCACAACACTACAACACCACAACACCACAACCACAACAACCACAACACTACAACACCACAACACCACAACCACAACAACCACAACCACAACACTACAACACTACAACACCACAACACCACAACATTACAACACCACAACAACCACAACCACAACACTACAACACTACAACACCACAACCACAACAACCACAACCACAACACCACAACCACAACACCACAACCACCTTAACAACACCACAACCACAACAACCACAACCACAACAACCACAACAACCACAACACCACAACCACAACACCACAACACCACAACCCCACAACCACAACAACCACAACCACAACACCACAACCCCACAACCACAACAACCACAACCACAACACCACAACCCCACAACCACAACAACCACAACCACAACACCACAACCACAACCACAACACCACAACCCCACAACCACAACACCACAACCACAACCACAACCACAACACCACAACATTAATAACACAGAATCCCCAGCAATGTTAACCATTCAAAAGCAAGAAACCGAGAAGAAAAACTGTGAAACTAATGAAGAGAAAGAGTAGGCGAAGGAAGAGGAAGAAAGAAGGAAGAGGAGGAGAAGAAGAAAGAAGAGAAAGAGAAGGAGGAAGAAGAAGAGAAGGAGATGGGGGGTGGAGGGGGTAGAGGAAAGAGGCAATTGAATGTAAGGGAGCTGGCGGGACATATGTCTCTATTTAATCCTTTTCTCTCTATCTTGCTCTTGAAAAGTCAGTGAGGCGGGAAGAATAGCGTGGTGGGGTATTGGGTGAGCACACAGCCCTCAATGGCGCCCTCTGAAGGGTCTTACTAACGCAAACACAGCACCAAGCCCGGCCCCAAACTCTCCCGTTTTCTCTCTCACACACACTTACCCTAAAATTCTGACTCCCAAGTTAAATTCTCAACCCCCTTCCTTTACGTATGGACTTAACATGCACTCCACCTGCTTATACAGTTAATTGATACATATGTATATGTGTGTATATATTTCCCCATCTGCCTTCTTATTAAAGCTCGCCTCGCCCTCTAAAGACGAGATGAATGGGGCGATAAAAATTGTCGGCTCAAACAAGGTCCCATTTTCTGTGACGTCAGTAAACACGGGACATATGTTTGAATGCACCGCGTGTTTGCTCAAGAGATGAAATGGGCGCCATGAATTATATAATGCGATGAGGCCCATTGATGCAGGGAGGGTGGGATGGTGGGATGGGGGGGGGAGGATAGAGGGGCAGGTGGCAAGGAGAGAGGGGGAAAGGGGTCCGGCTTTGATGGTTATTGAGACTATTCCCGTGATAATCTCTCTAGCCTCCTGCTGCCAGATCTCACTTAGATCCTCTCTCTCTCTCTCCTGATCAGCTGTGCTCTCTGCTAATTAAGGGACAACACTGCCTGCCTGGGGTAGTGCTCTTCACGCCTTCACGGGGAGAGGTTATGTGTTCTTTGATTCTCTGGGTGTTTTATGTGTTTGGGGGTTTTAGTCGGTTTTGCATAATTGGGCAGCTTTGTTTCAGGCTGTCTGAAACCCTCTGGTTGGCTGAGTTTATGGGGGAGGGAATTATCAGGGGAAAGCGCCAGGGCATTACGTTTATATAGCACTGGGAAGGCGGTCAGGATAAGGATTTGCGATGGGACAGGGGGTGTTGGGGGGAGGAATGGTGCCCAACCACTTATAGACGGTTGGGGATTGAACGCCGACCTGCATGACGCGGGACTGTCGCTCTACCGTCCAGCCCAAGTGGTTGCTTAGCTGACTTCATGGCAGGCTTGATACATATATGTAAGACTGGCTCATGTTTCCCCGCATGGCTGACTTGCTGCCTGCATGGTTGACACTCTGCCTTCATGGCTGGCCCTCTGCCTTCATGGTTGGCCCTCTGCCTTCATGGCTGGCCCTCTGCCTTCATGGCTGGCCCTCTGTCTTCATGGCTGGCCCTCTGTCTTCATGGCTAGCCCTCTGTCTTCATGGCTGGCCCTGTCTTCATGGCTGGCCCTCTGTCTTCATGGCTGGCCCTCTGTCTTCATGGCTGGCCCTCTGTCTTCATGGCTGGCCCTCTGTCTTCATGGCTGGCCCTCTGTCTTCATGGCTGGCCCTCTGTCTTCATGGCTGGCCCTCTGTCTTCATGGCTGGCCCTCTGTCTTCATGGCTGGCCCTCTGTCTTCATGGCTGGCCCTCTGTCTTCATGGCTGGCTCTGTACATTTATGGCTAACTCGCTGTCTGTTTAATTGACCTTACCTACATGTATAAAGCACACACACACACCAGAGATGAGGTCAAGAGGCATCTGTTGGATCTGGACGTGAGAAAGGCTGTTGGTCCGGACGGAATCTCACCATGGGTACTGAAAGAGTGTTCATAAGTACTTTGTTTGTCACTCTCCATGATGTATAGTAGGTCACTGGAGACGGGAGACCTACCAGAAATATGGAAGACGACTAATGTAGTCCCAATATACAAAAAGGGTGACAGGCAAGAGGCACTGAACTACAGGGTAGTGTCTTTAACGTGTATACTATGTAAGGTGATGGAGAAGATCGTGAGAGAGAACCTAGTAACACATCTAGTAACCACATCACACCTAGTAACACCTGCTGGCACAAACAGGTGAGTACAGACAAATATTCTTCTGTTGTGATACACTCTTCTAAAACTCGTTCCATATTATTTTAGCTCCGAATACAACACATAAGAAAGAGGCCTAACTTTCACGCCAGGGAGACCACCAAACATGATATTCCCGGCAGCAGGATAATACAGGTAATATATCTATATATATATATATATATATATATATATATATATATATATATATATATATATATATATATATATATATATATATATATATGTATATATATATATATATATATATATATATATATATATGGGCGGTCCCCCGGCAGGTGGAGCCAGCTGGAGAACTGGAGTACCTGTGTACTTGGGCGGTCTTCACGTGTTGTCCCACCAAACACTGGAGCCGGAAGCTGGGCGACACCTTCAGCGCCCTACCACCAAAGGCGCCGACAACTGACGAAGCCGACACCAAACTAGAGGGAATTAGCGGAGGGCGGCGGCGGCGGAGTCTGTAATGAAGGCCACCCCTGCGGAACAACACCGCGAAGCCTTCGTCACTCAGCGCCCTCCCCTAGGGGAGAGGAGCATGATTATACACACCCTTCTACGACAGCGTCTCCTTCGGCGCGAGGGTCCTTGAATGCCTCAAGGCCTCGCATCAGACTGATGCCTCGCGCGCCAAGAAAGCAACAGTATGCGTGGTTATCTTGAGGTTATCTTGAGATGATTTCGGGGCTTTTAGTGTCCCCGCAGCCCGGTCCTCGACCAGGCCTCCACCCCCAGGAAGCAGCCCGTGACAGCTGACTAACTCCCAGGTACCTATTTACTGCTAGGTAACAGGGGCATTCAGGGTGAAAGAAACTTTGCCCATTTGTTTCTGCCTCGTGCGGGAATCGAACCCGCGCCACAGAATTACGAGTCCTGCGCGCTATCCACCAGGCTACGAGGCCCCTGGTATAAACAACCCGTGTCTGGAGTACCTGTCTGAAGCTCCAGCATATCGTTTAGTATTTCTGGTTTACCGTCAGCGTGTCTGCGTTCGCGGCCGATAGTTTGACAGAGCTGCGGTGCGGTGTTAGAGTTTACCAGACCAGCTGCTGGCGGTCATCACAGTCCGGTGCTTTTACAGTCCGGTCGTCTTGCAGAGGTGAGCACTCTTCCCCCGCGGCTCATCACGCCCGTGTAGAGTCATGCTCTATAATCAAGTTTCAATTAGTTGCTTTAACCCAAGTTCACGTCTGTTACTTTAAAATCTTGGACTAATTGTGCCTTTTGTTAGGGACTTAGCTAAAGATGTGAGCGAGGGGTGGGGGGGTGGGGGGGTAAAGATGGGGAGTCAGTGAGGAAGGTGTAGGAGGGATGGGGGAGGGATGGGGGAGGGATGGGGAGGGATGGAGGGATGGGGAAGAGTCTTCACAGAGGAACCTGGGTCTATCCTGCTGTAGCGAAGGTATATTTATAGAGCAGAGCTTCTTTCATCTGATGCACCTGTTCATTAGTAAATAAATAAGTGCCTGGGAGCTAGATAGCGGTTACTAGGTGCATCCTGTGTGTGTGTGTGTGTGTGTGTGTGTGTGTGTGTGTGTGTGTGTGTGTGTGTGTGTGTGCGTGTGTGTGTGTGTGTGTGTGCGTGTGTGTGTGTGTGTGTGTTTGTGTGTGTGTGTGTGTGTGTGTGTGTGTGTGTGTGTGTGTGTGTGTGTGTGTGTGTGTGTGTGTGTGTGTGTGTGTTAGAGAGCTATATGTAGTAGATACGATACAGAAAAAAAAAATAGGTCGGGAGTCCGTACATTACACAACCGACGGTTAGAAAGGCGTGGCCCCCCAAGAGCTAACAGCTCAACCCCCGCAAGCACAACTAGGTGAATACAACTAGGTGAATACTAGGAAGTGATGTGGTGGAGGCTGACTCCATACACAGTTTCAAATGTAGATATGATAGAGCCCAGTAGGCTCAGGAATCTGTACACCAGTTGATTGACAGTTGAGAGGCGGGACCAAAGAGCCAAACCTCGACCCCCGCAAGCAAAACTAGGTGAGTACAACTAGATGAGTAAACACACGCACATGCACGCACGCACGCAACCAAGCACCCGAGCACGACAAGCATCATTGAGCATAGGCCAGTACCACAGGACTCAGAATGAGTGCATCAGCGTCCGAAGAGACGCAGACACAAAAAGTTTGAAAAACTACGTAGCAAGTAAAGCAATGGACGAACCCAAGCTTCGTCGCAGCCACACGACGGGGACAACATTAGCCATGAGGTACGGGTGAGGAACCGTGGGACAGGAGAGGATATGCACACCGCATAATGAGGTGTGTGTATGAGGAATTTAAGAGATTGAAAGATGTTTTCACAATATAGAAAATCCTTGAACTAACCCTCTCCCCCTCTCCACTTGCTTCAACCCCACTCGACCCCCACCCCCTCCCCAACCTTGCGTCACCTCACATTCAAGTCCCCTTACTTCTCCTCATTCCAAACCTTCCTTCCCTTTAGCTTCTCCTGCTCCTCCTGCTCCTACTCCTCCTACTTTCCCTCTTCCTGCTCCTGTTCCACCTCCTACTACTCCACCCCCCCCCCCCTCCTCCTCTTGACACCTACCAATCCCCTCTCACGCACCAATTCCCATGATAATCTCATTAGCGCAAGAACGGGCGAGGGAAACACCTCTTGGAGCCGTGTGGAGGCCGGCTTTAATTACCAGCCGAGAGTCGCGGTGCTCTCCGGTGACCGTCTGATTACCCCGTCCGGTGACACGCCGCCGGCCTGGTGACCATCCGGTGACACGCCGCCGGCCTGGTGACCTGCCCTGGTGACACGCCGCCGGCCTGGTGACCGTCCGGTGACACGCCGCCGGCCTGGTGACCTGCCCTGGTGACACGCCGCCGGCCTGGTGACCTGCCCTGGTGACACGCCGCCGGCCTGGTGACCGTCCGGTGACACGCCGCCGGCCTGGTGACCTGCCCTGGTGACACGCCGCCGGCCTGGTGACCTGCCCTGGTGACACGCCGCCGGCCTGGTGACCTGCCCTGGTGCAGCAACTGCCACCCCTTCCCCTGGGGGTGTGTACGCTATGTGTATATAGATACGGATATACATCCCTCCTGGGGATGTATATCCGTGTGTATATGTGTACGTATAGGCACGGATATACATTACATATGCACATTGATGAGCACGAGTGCACGATACGTATTCATGAGCTCACGTACTCCCTATGCACACACACAAGCGATATATATTATATATATATATATATATATATATATATATATATATATATATATATATATATATATATATATATATATATATATATATATATATATATATATATATATAATACTTGGGGACCATTCAAGCTTGTTCGCATATACACGTTCACACTACTCGGAAACACGCGTATAAATGCATGTATAACACACGCAAATATACACTACACTAGTCTCACACACACACACACACACACACACACACACTACTCAGAGTAGTAGACAAATGGAATGCATTAGGAAGTGATGTGGTGGAGGCTGACTCCATACACACTTTGAAGTGTAGATATGAAAGACCCCAGTAGGCTCAGGAACCTGTACACCTGTTGATTGACGGTTGAGAGGCGGGTCCAAAGAGCCAGAGCTTAACTCCCGCAAGCACAACTAGGTAAGTACACAAGGGGTAGGTGGCTGAGTGGACAGCACACTGTACACGTAATCCTATGGTCCAGTGTTCGATTCCCAGCACCGGCGAGAAACAATGGGCAGAGTTTCTTTCACCCTGATGCCCCTGTTACCTAGCAGTAAATGGGTACCTGTGAGTTAGACAGCTGTTACAGGCTGTTTCCTGGGGGGGAGTGAAAAAATAATAATTAGTTAGTAGTTGGTATCAGTTGATTGATTGGCAGTTGAGAGGCGGGCCAAAGGAACAGAACTCAACCCCCAGAAGCACAACTAGGTGAATACACGCAGACACACACACACACACACATGTATATATATGCATGAGACATATATATATACATGAGACTAAATAACCAAACCTGTTCCAGTTCTTGGCCTCAGGCATAAATCCCTATATAACTTAAGTGGTTAGTGGTAGCTCAACTTTCAAACTTGGCTTGTACTTCCCGCTTTCAACTTTACCAGTTGTCTCAACTTTAAACTTCACCGGTACCGACAAATCCCAACTTACAAATATTCGGTGTAGTCCTAATTAGCCATGACTGGGTAGATCTTGATCAGTTTGTGTGTGTGTGTGTGTGGGGGGGGAGGGGTGTTTACTGTGTGTGGCTGCAGGGTCGAGCTGTTAGCTCTTGGACCCCGCCTTTCTAGCCGTCGGTTGTCTAATTTACTGACTCCCGACCTATCATATCTACTATATATATTTCTGTCTAATACACACACACACACACACACACACACACACACACACACACACACACACACACACACACACACATGCGGACGATGCTAAAATTATGAGAAGGATTAAAACAGAAGAGGACTGTTTGAGGCTTCAAGAAGACCTAGACAAGCTGAAGGAATGGTCGAACAAATGGTTGTTAGAGTTTAACCCAACCAAATGTAATGTAATGAAGATAGGTGTAGGGAGCAGGAGGCCAGATACAAGGTATCATCTGGGAGAGGAAATTCTTCAGGAGTCAGAGAAGGAAAAAGACTTGGGGGTTGATATCACGCCAGACCTGTCTCCTGCAGCACATATCAAGCGGATAACATCAGCGGCATATGCCAGGCTGGCCAACATACGAACGGCATTCAGAAACTTGTGTAAAGAATCATTCAGAACTTTGTATACCACATATGTCAGGCCAATCCTGGAGTATGCAGCCCCAGCATGGAGTCCATATCTAGTCAAGGATAAGACTAAACTGGAAAAGGTTCAAAGGTTTGCCACCAGACTAGTACCCGAGCTGAGAGGTATGAGCTACGAGGAGAGACTACGGGAATTAAACCTCACTTCGCTGGAAGACAGAAGAGTTAGGGGGGACATGATCACCACATTCAAGATTCTGAAGGGGATTGATAGGGTAGATAAAGACAGTCTATTTAACACAAGGGGAACACGCACAAGGGGACACAGGTGGAAACTGAGTGCCCAAATGAGCCACAGAGATATTAGAAAGAACTTTTTTAGTGTCAGAGTGGTTGACAAATGGAATGCATTAGGGGGTGATGTGGTGGAGGCTCACTCCATACACAGTTTCAAGTGTAGATATGACAGAGCCCGATAGGCTCAGGAATCTGTACACCTGTTGATTGACGGTTGAGAGGCGGGACCAAAGAGCCAGAGCTCAACCCCCGCAAACACAACTAGGTGAGTACAACTAGGTGAGTACACACACACACACACACACACACACACAGGGACATTAGAAAGAACTTTTTCTGTGTCAGAGTAGTTAACAGGTGGAATGCATTCGGCAGAGATGTGGTGGAGGCTGACTCCATACACAATTTCAAATGTAGATATGATAGAGCCCAGTAGGCTCAGGAATCTGTACACCAGTTGATTGACAGTTGAGAGGCGGGCCGAAAGAGCAAAGCTCAACCCCCGCAAAATACAACTAGGTGAATACACCCAGGAAGCCGCCCGTAGCAGCTGTCTAACTCCCAGGTACCTATTTACTGCTAGATGAACAGTAACATCATGTGAAAGAAACTGTCCAATTTTTGTCTGCCTCGGCCGGGAATCGAACCCGGGCCCTTAGGATGTGTCTGTGTGTGTGTGTGTTTATCCTGAGCAACAGAAGGCGTTGAGTAAAGGTTTCCTGAGCTAAATATGTCATTTTTAGTTGAATAAAAAGCTAATTTATAAAGCAGGACAGCGAGGGTCCTCGGTGGTAGTAGTCACAAGGAAAACACAATAATATGACAAACAAATCCAATTAGGAGATTATGTAGTCTTGTATTCTATCATAAAATAATTCATTAAAGTACAATCAAATTATAATTTAGCAGGCAGGTCGAGGCAATTGAATTCGAATAATTAAAAAATGATTACCTGATGGTATTTTATATGTCCTTTATATTTTTTATTAAGAAGCATCAGATATATCTATATCTATTAGCTATATACATTATCCTTCTCCACCTCCGCAGCTTCCAATATCTAAATTTAATCTATTTTTATCTCGTGTTTCTTCCCCCTTTTCCAAATTTCTCTCGTTCCTCCTCTCACTCTCCCTTGGTTCCTCCTCTCCCTCTCCCTTGGTTCCTCCTCTCCCTCTCGTTCTTCCTCCCTGCCTCTTCCTCTCCTGGAGGAAGAGGGAGAGGAGGACACGGGGCTCCTACCGCGAGGAGAAATACATAAACATTACACAACCTGCGCCCATTGGTCAGGCCGGCGGTGACGTCACGGGAGAGTCGCCCTCTAAGTGGTCAGGTGCGCCAGGCATCTTCCGATATTGATTTCTTTTATTTGGTGGACACATCTGATGACAAGAGTGCCCCCCTGATCACTGATTGGTCAAGCCGATGTCACGCTGGGGGAGAATTCTGCTCGCTGATTGGTCAAGGCGTGCTGTTATGCACTGGAAAATACTTACAATCTCAACCCAAATATTCAATAATTTTCATACATTGAAACCCAACAGATTGACGCAGTCTTGGCCGACCTAATCCGTTATTTTAACCTTGTATTAAAAAATGGTATACACACATTTCTTTGAGAATAATACGGGAATTGGGAGATAAAAAAGAAGGTTAAAATACAGTATCTGGCAACTGTTGGGAGGGAGCGCGACTGCGCATGATCGCTCACTCGTCACCCGGACTCGCCCGGGCTCGGTCCACACCCGACATGATCCCGTCAGGTGAAGGGACAGGAGCGCCCTCACTGGAGGCTCACTAAGCGCCTTTTGAGCCTCCTTGGGGGGGGGGGGGCTTACAGGAGGGTCTATGGAGGATTAAGAGAGAGAGGTCTTGGTGGCGACATCACTCCGGGTCGTCGTAAGTCTCTGATGAAAGCCGTTCACCTGAGGCTTCCTGCAGGAGAGAAGGGCAAAGGAACGGGAAGAGGAATGCGGGAACGTAAGGGGGCAATGAAACACATTGAAAGGAGAAAGACGAAGGGAATGCTAAAGAAAGCTAGGAGAGAGGAAGAGCAAAAGTATGGAAGGATGAGAAACGAAATCAAAATTTTAAATTTTACGGAGGGAAGGAAGGAAGGAAGGAAGGAAGGAAGGAAGGAAGGAAGGAAGGAAGGAAGGAAGGAAGGAAGGAAGGAAGGGAATGAGGAAAGGGAGGGAGAGAGAGAGAGAGAGGGAAGGAGGTAGTGAATAACTTGGGGGTAAAAGAAATGTTCTTTAATTTCTGATGTGAAACTTCACTAATATATAAGTTCCTGTACTGAGTGCGGTCCTGGTGAATTGTGGAGGCTGTTTGTCAACACGAGACGAGATCATTCCCTCTATACTCTAGAAATCGAGGAAATAATCTCTACGGGAATGCCTAGACAAAAAAATATGCTCACTCTGCATCTCTAACTGATGCGTGTGTGTGTGTGTGTGTGTGTGTGTGTGTGTGTGTGTGTGTGTGTGTGTATGTGTGTATGTGTGTGTGTGTGTGTGTGTGTGTGTGTGTGTGTGTGTGTGTGTGTGTGTGTGTGTGTGTGTGTGTGTGTGTGTGTGTGAGAGCAACCTATTAATACCTATTAAGCGGTAACAGGTTGACGACAAGTTAATTAAAATGAACGATTTGCATGATGGTGCTTTAGAGAGATTAAGAACCAGGTGCTTCTTCCACCAGGAGTGTTCCAAATGATTGATATTACCATCCTCCCTACCATCGTTCCGTGATAGATATCACGGAACGTCCTGCAAAGCCTGCTTGGCCGTCCTGCAAAGCCTGTTTGGCCGTCCTGCAATGGCAGCTTGGCCGTCCTGTAACGCCAGCTTGGCCGTCCTGCAATGGCAGCTTGGCCGTCCTGCAACGACAGCTTGGCCGTCCTGCAATGGCAGCTTGGCCGTAATGCAATGGCAGCTTGGACATACCCTCATATGCGCTCCCATTGAATTTAGTAAACACTCCAACTATCTGAATGAGGAGTTGGCTTGTCGTTAACTCCAGCTGTGGTCGTGTCTCTCTTCGTACTGATGAGATAGGGAGATGAGAGAGAGAGAGAGAGAGAGAGAGAGAGAGAGAGAGAGAGAGAGAGAGAGAGAGAGAGAGAGAGAGAGAGAGAGAGAGAGAGAGAGAGAGAGAGAGAGAGAGAGAGAGAGAGAGGCAGCAATGACGGAGCAAAGGTGCACACGTGTCACAGCGCCAAAGCAGGCTCACACGTCAAGCAGCACAAAGGCTGTGTGTCGCTGGATGACAGCTTTCTGTTTGATGCTGTGAACACCGCCCCCCCCCCCTCCCACCTCCTCCTCACTCATGTTCTCTCTCTCTCTCTCTCTCTCTCTCTCTCTCTCTCTCTCTAATGACGCTGGGAGTGAATGCGAGGCTCTGTACCTTCGTCACTAGGGAAACATACACTTAGCGTTGACAACCACGCCCGCTGTCTGGCTCTGTGGAGGTGAAGACCTTCATATTTTCCTTCCTTACAAAACAAAATTGCTTTGATTTTCTCTGTGTGTATAAAGAAGTCTATCTCCGAGGCTCAGGTCCCTTCAAATCATATTATGTTCGACGGAGGAAGATTGTGGTGGTGGGGGTACGTACTCACCTAATTGTGCTTGCGGGGGTTGAGCTCTGGCTCTTCGGTCCCGCCTCTCAACTGTCAATTAACTGATGTACAGATTCCTGAGCCTACTGGGCTTTATCATATCTACATTTGAAGCTGTGTATGGAGTCAGCCTCCACCACATCACTGCCTAATGCATTCCATCCGTTAACTACTCTGACACTGAAAAAGTTCCTTCTAACGTCTCTGTGGCTCATGTGGGTACTCAGTAGGTATGTGTGTGTGTACTTACCTAAAGTGCTTGCAGGGGTTAACTTATGGACCACATAATTACACTTGATATAATGGTTCAGGACGGACCAAAATATCGTCTATTCCTTTATGTTCAGATCTGTGGGTCAGGTGTTTTATGCGTTTTATGCACACACACACACACACACACACACACACACACACACACACACACACACACACACACACACACACACACACACACACACACACACTTTTAAATACTACAGTTGCTTTAAAACGCCCCTTTTCCGTCAGCCGACTGGCGTGAATTAATCGTCAATAAAATTCTGAAAACATTATTGTTATATTTTGGGTTTCGTCACCGAGCCATTAAGGTCCTGGGACCCCGGCGGTGTGTGTCCGGGGCCAGACACAACGTTTCGACCAAGGTCACGACTGATCAAGCAATTACACACGCACTTACGAATC
>NC_091167.1:33180458-33205458 GCF_040958095.1 Procambarus clarkii
CACACACACACACACACACACACACACACACACACACACACACACACACACACACACACATCAAAGGTTTGCCACCAGACTAGTACCCGAACTGAGGGCTATGAGCTACGAGGAGAGACTATGGGAATTAAACCTCACGTCACTGGGAGACAGAAGAGTTAGAGGGGACATGATCACCACATACAAGATTCTCAGAGGAATTGATAGGAGAGATAAAGACAGACTATTTTCCACAAGGGACACACACACTAGGGGACACAGGTGGAAATTGAGTGCCCAAATGAGCCATAGAGACGTTAGAAAGAATTTTTTTTAGTGTCAGAGTAGTAGACAAATTGAATGCATTAGGAAGTGATGTGGTGGAGACTGACTCCATACACAGTTTCAAGTGTAGACATGATAGAGCCCAATAGGCTCAAGAACCTGTACATTAGTTGATTGACAGTTGAGAGGCGGGACCAAAGAGCCAGAGCTCAACCCCCGCAAGCACAATTAGGTGCTTGCGGGGGTTGCGGGGGGACTCCATATCTACATTTAAAACTGTGTATGGAGTCAGCCTCCACACACACGCACACGCTCGACTGGTTACCACACACGACTAAAACTTTCAGAAAAACATTGTCTTTATTTGTTACGTTGTGTCGGGAGAAAATTGGTATTTACCAGGAAAAAGCTGTATAGTGCGTTTCGGAGTACTGCGGCGAGACTGCTTTGTTTACCTCCGTACTGCAGACAGGGGGACATATTAGTGCGGGAAATTGTTGGTGAAAACTGCGTCACGTCATGTGAATCTCTAGTGACTCCCTCGACACGCGCACATAGTATTGTTTGTGTGTACTTATTTAGTTACCTAGTTGTACTTACCTAGTTATGCTTGCGGGGGTTGAGCTCTTGCTCTTTGGTCCTGCCTCTCAACTGTCAATCAACTAATGTACAGGTTCTTGAGCCTACCGAGTTCTATCATATTTACACTTGAAACTGTGTATGGAGTCAGCCTCCACCACATCACTTCCTAATGCATTCCATTTGTCTACTACTCTGACAGTGAAAAAATTCTTTCTAACGTCTCTATGGCTCATTTGGGCACTAATTTCCACCTGTGTCCCCTGGTGCGTGTGTCCCTTGTGTTAAATAGTCTGTCTTTGTCTACCTGTGTGTGTGTACTCACCTGTGCTTGCGAGGGTTGAGCTCTGGCTCTTTGGTCCCGCCTCTCAACCGTCAATCAACTGGTGTACAGATTCCTGAGCCTACTGGGCTCTATCATATCTACATTTGAAACTGTGTATGGAATCAGCCTCCACCACATCACTTTTGAATGCATTCAATTTTTTAACTTCTCTGACACTGAAAACGTTCTTTCCAATGTCTCTGTGGTTCATTTGGGTACTCAGCTTCCACCTGTGTCCCCCTTGTTCAAGTATCATCCGTGCTAAATAATAATTCATTATCTACCCTCTGTATGTGTTGATCGAGTTTTCCCGAGTGCTTCTGTCCTCCAGCGTCGTGAGGTGCAGTTCACTCTGCCTTTCCCTGTAACTCGTGCCTCTTAATTCTGGGACTAGTTTAGTGGAATACCTCAAACTTTCACCAGCTTCGTCTTGTGCTTGACAAGCTATGGGCTTCATGCTGGGGCCGCACACCCCAGGATTGGTCTTAAACATGTGGTGTACAAGGCTCTCAGTTTACTACTTGTATTTACAATTTATTATGTGTGTTTGTGTGTGTGTATGAGTGTGTAATCACCTAGTTGTCTAACCTAGTTGTGTGTGTGTAATTACTTAAGTAATAAGTTGACAATCGATTTGAGAATGGTCCAGGACGGACCGAAACGTCGTCGTCCCTTCATTTTCTTGTGTGTGGTTTGGTCAACATACTTCAGCCACGAGTGTGTGTGTGTGTGTGTGTGTGTGTGTGTGTGTGTGTGTGTGTGCGCGCGATTTAGGCTACTTATTTATGCATATATATATATATATATATATATATATATATATATATATATATATATATATATATATATATATATATATATATATGTCGTACCTAGTAGCCAGAACGCACTTCTCTGCCTACTATGCAAGGCCCGATTTGCCTAATAAGCCAAGTTTTCCTGAATTAATATATTTTCTCTAATTTTTTTCTTATGAAATGATAAAGCTACCCATTTCATTATGTATGAGGTCATTTTTTTTATTGGAGTTAAAATTAACGTAGATATATGACCGAACCTAACCAACCCTACCTAACCTAACCTAACCTATCTTTATAGGTTAGGTTTGGTTAGGTAGTCGAAAAAGTTAGGTTAGGTTAGGTTAGGTTAGGTAGTCGAAAAACAATTAATTCATGAAAACTTGGCTTATTAGGCAAATTGGGCCTTGCATAGTAGGCTGAGAAGTGCGTTCTGGCTACTAGGTACGACATATATATATATATATATATATATATATATATATATATATATATATATATATATATATATATATATATATATATATATATATATATATATACATATATATATATATATATATATATATATATATATATATATATATATATATATATATATATATATATATCGCATGTCCATGTCCTTACGAATGCAAGACTTTCACGATGTGTTGACTGATTTCACAAGCAGCGATAACTTTACTTATTCCTCCCTCATCCTCCTCCTCCTCCTCCTCGCTTGCTTGTGATACTGAGGTAAGACATGTGGTGATCCTCAGAGCTGGTGCCCAGCGGGGAGCTGACGATGGACGGCTACCGCTACGACCACCAGGCGCCCAACCAGAACCGCACCAAGCGCATGAGAACCTCCTTCAAGCACCACCAGTTGAGAACCATGAAATCCTATTTCAATCTCAACCAGAACCCTGACGCCAAGGACCTGAAGCAGCTGGCGCAGAAGACCGGGTTATCGAAGAGAGTACTGCAGGTGAGGGGGTGGCTTCAGGGGGAAGGGGACACCTGGAGGGTGTGAGGGCGCGACCACTCAGGTCTTGAAGTGTGTGTGAGGTAGCCATGAGGTTTAGCTTCAGAGGTTAGCGAGAATATATAGCAAAACCTAGTTCTCTAGCCATGAAGGTCTTGATCAAAGCCTATAGTCCTCTATCCATAAACGTCTTGATTAGCTAGCCTAAATTTTCATTTAAAATAAACTGTGGCTATAATTTGCACAAATCAACAGTAGAGAGAGAGAGAAAGAGAGAGAGAGAGAGAGAGAGAGAGAAAGAGAGAGAGAGAGAGAGAGAGAGAGAGAGAGAGAGAGAGAGAGAGAGAGAGAGAGAGAGAGAGAGAGAGAGAGAGAGAGAGACAGAGAGAGAGAGAGAGAGACAGCATTCCAGTACTAGCCTATTTCTCTTCTTTTAGGACATGACGTTGAGTATGCCATGAGCTACTGACACACACGTGGGAGGGGGCCTTTTGGGGGTGTGCAACCCGCTTCAGCCAGGCTCGTGAACCACCACCATCACCACCCCACACCACCACCACCACCACCACCACCACTACGTTTTCTCTCCGCAGGTATGGTTCCAGAACGCTCGGGCCAAGTGGCGGAGGAACATCCTGAAGCAGGAACACGAGCGCCACGTTGGGGACAAGATGAAGGAGCAGTCGGGGCTTCTGGCTGACCTGCGACCTGTGGACTCCCTGGGACCCGGTCTCACCGACCTCTACGCCATGTCCTCGGGAGATGAGGGCAGCCAGTCCTTGCAGTTCACGGACATGTGTCAGTAGGAGGACGACGCTGGAGAGTGAGAGGAGGCCAGGGGTGAGGGGAGTGAGAGGAGGCCAGGGGTGAGGGGAGTGAGAGGAGGCCAGGGGTGAGGGGAGGCCAGGGGTGAGGAGAGGCCACAGGTATTCACAACTGGGTCGAGGGGGAGTGTAAATATTAGAGTTATCCCCGAGTAGTGTTGAGCTGCACTTAATGGTAATGGCTAGCACGAGGGGGGGGGGAGAGAAACCTCACCTTGCCAGGTCAGAATTTTACATTGAAGGAAATGATTTAACTTTTTTAATTTGATAAGCATTTCCATCCTTTCATTTCTTACCTCCATTCCGGTTAATCACGACAGCTCAATGATAGAGTTATCGTGATTCATTGCCCTGAATTGATATCAACTTTGCGATCTGACAAAGGATGTTTTTTCTGACAATTTACTGAAACCCGATAAACAGATGATACCTCAAGAGCACTGATAGTAAGGTAAACCCAAGGTGAAGCCCAAGGACCAGCGGAGATTTCACTCAGATGGGAACCAAGGGATGAAACTGTTTGTTCTTCGCAGCCTCCTTGCTTCCTTGTAGGGTCGACCCAGAGTCGAGTGTCAGGGCAACATCTCTCTGATTTAAGAACTGCTTGTCGGGAGGCAGAATTTGGTTAAATATATATATATGGCTGTGTTAGGTTTGCACAACATCAAGTTCATTAATGCTGCCGCTGATGTGAACTAGTAGAAGGATAGGTCGCACGGCTACCCACTTCAGCAGGGTGTAGGCTGAGGCAGGGTGTGGGCTGAGGCAGGGTGTGGGCTGAGGCAGGACAAAGGGAGGAGCCTCACCGTAAAAGAGGCCTGATCATGTGATACAGGTAAAGAACCTCATGGCTTCCTGTCAGTGTGAAACAATAGACCAAAGATTAGCGAGACGCATCAAGCACAAGTCAATGAGGCCATAGTGCCATGAAGACTGACTTGTACTGGGCTCAGCTTGGAAAAAAAAAATCCTTTTCCTGCAGTCAATTTTGGAGAGTCCGACTGTGCAAGAAATTGTCTATATATATATATATATATATATATATATATATATATATATATATATATATATATATATATATTTAATCTGAACCAGCACAATTAATAGCAGTCCTGAGAGCAACATAATTTTATAATTTTAAGCCTTCCGTTATGAGTATTATTACATTATTATTATTATTATTATTATTATTATTATTATTATTATTATTATTATTATTATTATTTGTTTTAATAGGGGAAAATAAACGCTGATTCTGCGGGAACAGAACTGTTACAAGTGGCAAGTATATGACAAAACAAAACAATAAAAAAGTCTTATACATATACAAGTACATATATTCAAGCACATGCAACATGTATATACACACATACATGTGTACACATGCGAGCACATGCAGCACTCCCGTGTTTGTACCCACCTACGACCATTAAAACTTTAATGAAAAAAATATATATACCAGATCGACACGACTTGATAAAGATAAAGGGCGGACCGAAAAGGGGTCTTTTTTTAATTTAATTAACTTTCTGATGTGTGTGTGTGTTTTTTGGTCATCAGATCAACGTATCTTTATTGATCTCTTATTCACCTTTAAGTAAACAAAAGTTTACTTAAATTGCTGTCTTGATTTACACAACAGTCAGTATGTATACCTGCTTAAGTCATCACCAAAATAATGTTCCAGTTTGTCTTTACTTGACTTAACAGCCTATATATATACCCCGAGGAGGGCATTATTAGGGGGAAAGCGCCAAGCCATTACGACTATATAGCACTTGGAAGGGGTCAGGATAAGGATTTGAGACGGGACGGGGTGGTGGGGGGAGGAGGAAAAGGAATGGTGCCCAACCACTTAGACGGTCGAGGGGGGGATTGAACGCGAAACCTACATGAAGCAAGACCGTCGCTCTACCGTCCAGACCAAGTGATTGGGCATTAGCTGAATAGCATCAGCAATATATATATAAACATGCACACACACAAATACGTATGTGTGTGTGTGTGTATGTCACCCTAATACACCCTAACGAGTGTAAAAAAAAAAACAGCTGTACATTGTAACTCATGTAATCATATCATGACTGTTGGGGGACCTGTGTATTTCACCTGTAGGAATGTGTGTATATGATGATTATGTGTCGGGAACGGAGACCACTCGTGTAAAGTCTCCTAACAGGGCTATACACCACCGGCTGTTTTAACATGGATGGCTGCGTGTGTCAAAACCTTGCTGACCCCCCCCCCCCCCTCCCCTCCCTCTGGCGGACGGGAGATAATACTGAACTTGTATGTGTATTTTCTTTGTTAATATATATATATATATATATATATATATATATATATATATATATATATATATATATATATACACAGCATCATGTCTGTAAGACGAAGGGATATATATTCACTGTCTCCCTCCAGTAAAAGGAATTGCATTATAAACGTGACCAGACTCCTGATACAGGGAATCCCGGAGTCATGGCCGGAGTGTCTAGCTCTCCATCGTCCCAAGACCGAGGTGTGTCACGTGGCCGGGATGACATAGTGAACATGACGGCCCCTGGGGTCAAGTTGGTCTAAAACTATCACATGGAAATATGTAGCCTAAATCTCTATTGCCGGCAATTCCCCCGGACTTTAGGTTTTAAACCGAGGGAAACCTCACCTTCAGAGAGAGGACATAAGAGATCCAGTTGGTTTCGTGCTTAGATTGAGCACTTTTAGTGCTCTAAAAGGAGCACTTTTAGAGGACTCAATCTGCTATTTGGAGGAAGGGATTTTCCCCCAAAAATTCTCAACGATAAACACCTACATTTTTTATTTTATTTATATATACCAGTGTCTCTATACACTACAGAGGATCGAATTCTCTTGAACGGCTGTCACCAGCGAGACGTCGATATGTAGTTGTCTTCATCTGCCATGTGGATGGTATATATATATATATATGGTCGCCTCCCCCCCCCCCCCACCCCCCACCCCCCCACCCCCCCTCCTGATCGTTTTCCATTTATAAAAGACGATAATGGGGACTTTATGTGGGCCGTGTTGCAGATAACACACTGTGTGGCTCTAGTCAAGTGTTTTGTACCAAAGGTTTTCTTCATCTGTGTCGAATTTGTTCCTTAATATCTACGTTTTTTTTTTTTTTTGTAAATACTCATAACATATTAATTGTGTATGACTAAGGCAATGTACCAAAGATTTGTAAAAAAAAAAAAAATAAAAAAAAATAATTAATAAAATAAACTGAATTCAATATTGGAGAGTCTTTCTTTTTTTTCACATCCTTATGTACCAGTCACACCACCACCGGTACCACCACTACTACTATCCCCCCACCACCGGTACTACCACCACCGGTACTACCACCACCGGTACTACCACCACCACCGGCACCACCACTACTACTACCCCCCCCCACCACCGGTACTACCACCACCGGCACCACCACCACTGGTACCACCACTACTACTACCCCCCCACCACCGGTACTACCTCCATCACCACCACCGGCACCACCACCACCACCGGCACCACCACCACCACCGGCACCACCACCACCACCGGCACCACCACAACCACCACCGGTACCACCAGCTGTTATGGTCTAGTTATATTATTCTCTATTAGATACACTATCAGTCAACCCCTACCTGTCGATCATGTTCATCGACCCCCTACCTGTCGATCATGTTCATCGACCCCCTACCTGTCGATCATGTTCATCGACCCCCTACCTGTCGATCATGTTCAGTAATAACAGGCGTTAGCTACAATACAGAATACATACAGCTCGTGAGTCAGGCCTTCATTACTGTAATATCCCTCCCTCCCCACCCCCCCCTCACCCCTCTCCCCTGGTAGTGTCGACTTCTCCATAACTAAACTGCCCAACCACTCCCACGACTGAGGGCTTGGAAGGGATGCAAGGATCGGATAGGCGCTGGGACACGAGGACAGGATAGGAGGTGGGATACGAGGACAGGATAGGAGGTGGGACACGAGGACAGGATAGGAGGTGGGACACGAGGACAGGATAGGCCCTGGGATAGGAGGATGTACGTAAGTACAATTCATGCCTTATGCTCTATCTCTTAAGAGTTTTAACTCTGCATCAAATTTTCTACATATGTAAACACATATTTATAAATGACTGGGGGGGAGGGGAAGGGGGATTAATTATATAAATATAGACACAAGCATAGAAAACACAGCAAAAGCATTATAACACAGGACTGTTTTCACAATATATATGCATCAAATGGGAGCCGGTCGGCCGAGCGGACAGCACGCTGGACTTGTGATCCTGTGGTCCCGGGTTCGATCCCGGGCGCCAGCGAGAAACAATGGGCAGAGTTTCTTTCACCCTATGCCCCTGTTACCTAGCAGTAAAATAGGTACCTGGGTGTTAGTCAGCTGTCACGGGCTGCTTCCTGGGGGTGGAGGCCTGGTCGAGGACCGGGCCGCGGGGACAATAAAGCCCCGAAATCATCTCAAGATAACCTCAAGAGATCATATGCATATTTATGCTGGACATCAAATGAGTTATACAGTCATGCTGACTTAGCTATTCTTCCTCTTAAACAGAAACGTTACTTACCTTATTTTCGTTACTTAGGAGAAACTAACTTACCTTACCTTCCTCATCACAATTACCTTACATTCCTGCTCCTAATTACCTTACCTTCCTTATCACAATTACCTTACCTTCCTTATCACAATTACCTTACCTTCCTCATCACAATTACCTTACCTTCCTTATCACAATTACCTTACCTTCCTGCTCCTAATTACCTTACCTTCCTGCTCCCACTAACCCAGCTGTGGACCTCAGTCCACTTACACAACAGCAACACGGCAAATAAACAATGAAACAAGAAACAATGCAGTCTCCGTGGTGTAGTGGTAAGACACTCGCCTGGCGTTCCGCGAGCGCTATGTCATGGGTTCGTATCCTGGCCGGGGAGGATTTACTGGGCGCAATTCCTTAACTGTAGCCTCTGTTTAACGCAACAGTAAAATGTGTACTTGGATGAAAAAACGATTCTTCGCGGCAGGGGATCGTATTCCAGGGACCATAGGATTAAGGACTTGCCCGAAACGCTACGCGTACTAGTGGCTGTACAAGAATGTAACAACTCTTTGTATATATCTCAAAAAAAAAAAAGAGATGGTAACGTTAAAACGAGAAAAAGAATAGAATGAATAAGAGAAGAAGAACCAGGCAAAACTATTATAATAAAAAATGAATGGCAGAAAAACAGAACACGAAGAAAAAATAACAAATAAAGAGAGATAGAAAACGGAAGGAAGAAGGAGCAGAAAATATCAGAATATACATAAAAATATATATAACAAACCCGAACTAAGAACACTGATGAAACAACTCTTAACTGCCCGATTAAAGCTAAAACGAGAAAAATAAGAATAACAGTAAGAATAAATTAAAAAAAGAGTCATTCTTGGCCCAAGAGGCACAACTGCGTCCGACACCGCGCGTCAATAAGAGAGTTAGAGAGAGAGAGAGAGAGTGTCTTCACGCCCAAAGTCCATATCGTGGGGTTCGGATGGCGCTATTCTTTTGGGAGGACGCTCCGTCCTCTGAATGCTGCGACAAATTGTGAATAATGACTGTGTGTGTACTGGGTGGATGGGTGAGGGAAGGGGGGAGGGTTGGGGAGAAAGTGGGAAGGGGAGACACCGGTTGGGTGTGTGTTGGGGAGAAGTGGGTTTGGGGAGGGGTGGGGGAACAGCAGGAGTGGTGGTGGTGCTGAAGTAGATGAAGGTGGATGGCTGTGTAGGTGGGGATGGATTAGTGGGGTGGAGGTAGAGGAGAGTACTGGTGAGCAAGCTGGATGTGTTTGAACAAACCCCACAATAATATAGCGCCTGAAAAGGCAGAGGCAGTACATGTCAGGCAGAGACGCAGTAGCAGTATGTCTCTGCCTGAAAAGATGTGCGGAGTGGTTGTACTGTAGACGTCCCCCGTCACCTTGCACAACACCTGCACAACACCTGCACAACACCTCCACAACACCGTCACAACACCTGCACAACACCGTCACAACACCTGCTCACGCATCTCAGGTTCCGGTTGGCAGGGGAACTTCACTCGCTGCTTGACCTCCTGACCAAAGTGGGTCTCCTGACCAGAGTGGGTCTCCTGACCAGAGTGGGTCTCCTGACCAGAGTGGGTCACCTGACCAGAGTGGGTCTCCTGACCAGAGTGGGTCTCCTGACCAGAGTGGGTCTCCTGACCAGAGTGGGTCTCCTGACCAGAGTGAGTCTCCTGACCAGAGTGGGTCTCCTGACCAGAGTGGGTCTCCTGACCAGAGTGGGTCTCCTGACCAGAGTGGGTCTCCTGACCAGAGTGGGTCTCCTGACCAGAGTGAGTCTCCTGACCAAAGTGGGTCTCCTGACCAGAGTGGGTCTCCTGACCAGAGTGGGTCTCCTGACCAGAGTGGGTCTCCTGACCAGAGTGGGTCTCCTGACCAGAGTGAGTCTCCTGACCAGAGTGGGTCTCCTGACCAGAGTGGGTCTCCTGACCAGAGTGAGTCTCCTGACCAGAGTGAGTCTCCTGACCAGAGTGAGTCTCCTGACCAGAGTGAGTCTCCTGACCAGAGTGGGTCTCCTGACCAGAGTGGGTCTCCTGACCCACTCTACAAACTGATGCTCATTATAACAACCTTCATATATTACACTTCGTCACTATACGACCCGGCGCGCTACCTGATCAAAACACGTCTCAACAGCTACATAAACCACAAAACAAGACGTCCAAGAGATGTTAATAAGCTGACGAGTACGTGATAATACCCCAAGATTTATTCATTCTACACTTACCAAACCAATACATCTTTCTTCAGTCATGGCTGCTTAGTGCCACCTTCCCTGCTACATCAACACCACCATTCTTTACTCATTGTCATCAACTCAATTATTCATCATCAACACCCCCCAACCTTCCATACCCTCAAGTATATCTTACCTCTTCATGGGCATTTGAAAAGTATTTATTTATTAAAACAATGATCTATAATATAGTTGAGTTAGTTGTCACGAGCAAGTGGAGTACAGGGCCACGGTGCCAGGCTACGAGGGCCACAGTGCCAGGCTAGGAGGGCAACGGTGCCAGGCTAGGAGGGCCACGGTGCCAGGCTAGGAGGGTCACGGTGCCAGGCTAGGAGGGCCACGGTGCCAGGCTACGAGGGCCACGGTGCCAGGCTAGGAGGGCCACAGTGCCAGGCTAGGAGGGCCACGGTGCCAGGCTAGGAGGGTCACGGTGCCAGGCTAGGAGGGTCACGGTGCCAGGCTAGGAGGGTCACGGTGCCAGGCTAGGAGGGTCACGGTGCCAGGCTAGGAGGGTCACGGTGCCAGGCTAGGAGGGTCACGGTGCCAGGCTAGGAGGGCCACGGTGCCAGGCTAGGAGGGCCACGGTGCCAGGCTAGGAGGGCCACGGTGCGAGGCTAGGAGGGTCACGGTGCCAGGCTAGGAGGGTCACGGTGCCAGGCTAGGAGGGTCACGGTGCCAGGCTAGGAGGGCCACGGTGCCAGGCTACGAGGGCCACGGTGCCAGGCTAGGAGGGCCACGGTGCCAGGCTACGAGGGCCACGGTGCCAGGCTAAGAGGGCCACGGTGCCAGGCTACGAGGGCCACGGTGCCAGGCTAGGAGGGCCACGGTGCCAGGCTAGGAGGGCCACGGTGCCAGGCTAGGAGGGCCACGGTGCCAGGCTAGGAGGGTCACAGTGCCAGGCTAGGAGGGCCACGGTGCCAGGCTAGGAGGGCCACGGTGCCAGGCTAGGAGGGCCACGGTGCCAGGCTAGGAGGGCCACGGTGCCAGGCTAGGAGGGCCACGGTGCCAGGCTAGGAGGGCCACGGTGCCAGGCTAGGAGGGCCACAGTGCCAGGCTACGAGGGCCACAGTGCCAGGCTACGAGGGCCACAGTGCCAGGCTACGAGAGCCACAGTGCCAGGCTACGAGGGCCACAGTGCCAGACTACGAGGGCCACAGTGCCAGCCTACGAGGGCCACAGTGCCAGGCTACGAGGGCCACAGTGCCAGGCTACGAGGGCCACAGTGCCAGCCTACGAGGGCCACAGTGCCAGGCTACGAGGGCCACAGTGCCAGGCTACGAGGGCCACAGTGCCAGGCTACGAGGGGCCACAGTGCCAGACTACGAGGGCCACAGTGCCAGGCTAGGAGGGCCACAGTACCAGACTACGAGGGCCACAGTGCCAGACTACAAGGGCCACAGTGCCAGGCTAGGAGGGCCACAGTACCATACTACGAGGGCCACAGTGCCAGACTACGACGACCACAGTGCCAGGCTACGCGAGCCACAGTGCCAGACTACGAGAGCCACAGTGCCAGGCTACGAGGGCCACAGTGCCAGACTACGAGGGCCACAGTGCCAGTCTACGAGGGCCACAGTGCCAGGCTACGAGGGCCACAGTGCCAGGCTACGAGGGCCACAGTGCCAGCCTACGAGGGCCACAGTGCCAGGCTACGAGGGCCACAGTGCCAGGCTACGAGGGCCACAGTGCCAGGCTACGAGGGGCCACAGTGCCAGACTACGAGGGCCACAGTGCCAGGCTAGGAGGGCCACAGTACCAGACTACGAGGGCCACAGTGCCAGACTACGAGGGCCACAGTGCCAGGCTACGAGGGCCACAGTACCAGACTACGAGGGCCACAGTGCCAGACTACGACGACCACAGTGCCAGGCTACGCGAGCCACAGTGCCAGGCTACGAGGGCCACAGTGCCAGGCTACGAGGGCCACAGTGCCAGGCTACGAGGGCCACAGTGCCAGGCTACGAGGGGCCACAGTGTCAGGCTACGATCGGCCACAGTGCCAGGCTACGAGGGCCACAGTGCCAGGCTACGAGGGGCCACAGTGCCAGGCTACGAGGGGCCACAGTGCCAGGCTACGAGGGGCCACAGTGCCAGGCTACGCGGGCCACAGTGCCAGGCTAGGAGGGCCACAGTACCATACTACGCGGGCCACAGTACCAGACTACGAGGGCCACAGTGCCAGACTACGACGACCACAGTGCCAGGCTACGCGGGCCACAGTGCCAGGCTAGGGGTGTCACGACTCACTATGCTGATATAGCACTAATGAGCGGATGTCAGCCACGGGGGGGAGGGGGAGGGGGTGTTGATAACTCTCGCTAATGATTATATTAATTATAATTTTATTTTTAGTGGCAGAAAATCCCGAATGTCACAACATTTTAACGAACCGCACATCGCACTGTTCCATTGATTTCATTATTTTAGAGAGCGTGTGTAGGGGTTGCTAGGGAAACCCACAGCTTAATTCTAACTATAAATGTCATTGGGTTTAGTATTCGTTATTGTTGTAAATGTGTTTGCTATAGTGTAAGGCTTAAGGCCTATCTGCCTCTGATAGGTTATAAAAAGATATCAGCCTTTGGAAGGGTTTTTAAGGCCTATCAACCTCTGGAAGGTTATTAAGGTCTATCAGCCTTTGGAAGGTTATTAAGGTCCATCAACGTCTGGAGGGTTATTAAGGTCTATCAACCTCTGGAGGGTTATTAAGGCCTATCAACCTCTGGAGGGTTATTAAGCCCTATCAACCTCTGGATGGTTATTAAGGTCTATCAACCTCTGGAGGGTTATTAAGGCCTATCAACCTCTGGAGGGTTATTAAGGCCTATCAACCTCAGGAGGGTTATTAAGGCCAATCAACCTTTGGAAGGTTATTAAAGCCTATCAGCCTCAAGATGGTTATTAAGGCCTAACAACCTCTGGAAGGTTATTAAAACCACCACAACAACTTTCTGACCAAGACAAACCAACCATCTCACACCAAACCTTCATCACCACCCAACCTCATCTACCGTGCAATGTTGAATCTTTCTTTTGCTATTTCTGCTTCCTCTCCGCCTCCCAAGATGCTGAGAGCTTCAACGAAGCTTCTTCATCTCTCCGCACGCATTACGTCCAATCAAATAGTGACATGAGCTACCGAGACTTGCCGTTTTAAAACTTTCTTCCCAAGTGGTGAAGAGCAAGGGAATTATAGAAACAAAAATCATGCTAGAATCACGATCCTAACTCTTTCGGTCATATTCAGTAGCACTATATCTATACCTATAATGTACGCGTTGAAAATTAGTTATTAAACAAGAGATCAAAATTTTGATTTAGTTTTTCTCTCCTAAACGGATACTTCCGCATAGCTATATAATGCATTTTTGTGATATATATAGACGCATAGACGCGATAAAGCACCTAAATTATTGGGATCGTCTCAAAGCTCTTCAAATGTACTCACTAGAAAGGAGACGAGAGAGATACCAAATAATATACACATGGAAAATACTGGAGGGACAGGTCCCAAATCTGCACAGTAAAATAACAACGTACTGGAGTGAACGATATGGAAGAAAATGCAGAATAGAACCAGTGAAAAGCAGAGGTGCCATGGGCACAATCAGAGAACACTGTATGAACATCAGAAGTCCGCGGTTGTTCAACGTCCTGCCAGCGAGCATCAGAAATATTGCAGGAACAACCGTGGACATCTTCAAGAGGAAACTAGATTGTTTTCTTCAAGGAGTGCCGGACCAACCGGGCTGTGGTGGGTATGTGGGCCTGAGGGCCGCTCCAAGCCTGGTGGACCAAATTCTCACAAGTTAAGTCTGGCCTCGGGCCGGGCTTGGGGAGTAGAAGAACTCCCAGAACTCCATCAACCAGGTATCTACCAGGTATCAACCAGGTATCAACCAGATATCAACCAGATACAGCTTCAGGAAGTGAAGTTTGAGGCTCGAAGCAAAAGGTCGAAGAGAAAATATTATAATGAAAATAATGAAATTTCAATGCATGATGATTTATGTCTCAGGTCATGGAAGGGGGCCCCATCATATATGTCTCAGGTCATGGAAGGGGGCCCCATCATATATGTCTCAGGTCATGGAAGGGGGCCCCATCATATATGTCTCAGGTCATGGAAGGGGGCCCCATCATATATGTCTCAGGTCATGGAAGGGGGCCCCATCATATATGTCTCAGGTCATGGAAGGGGGCCCCATCATATATGTCTCAGGTCATGGAAGGGGGTCCCATCATATATGTCTCAGGTCATGGAAGGGGGCCCCATCATACACGTCTCAGGTCATGAAGGGAGCCCCAATCATGCACGTCTCAGGTCATGGAAGGGGACCCCCATCATACACGTCTCAGGTCAAGGAAGGGGCCCCCCCATCATACACGTCTCAGGTCAAGGAAGGGGGCCCCCATGATTCATGCCCCGAGCCAGTCCTCCGGCCAGACAGATCCATCTTGGTGGTGGTAATAGCGACTCACTTGTCTCGTATGTTTCAATTTCATCTTCTTAACTGTGGGATAACGTGAGAGTAATTAGGGGAGGGGGGTGGAGGAGGGGAACTGGTGGGAATGGAAGGATTGAGGATGGGTTGGAGGCTCAAGAAGAGGGGGGGGGGATTGGCGATAGGGGGAGAAGGAGGGGGGATAGAGGGTGATGGGGAGGGGGAGGGAATGCGGTAAGGACATCGGAGCGAGGGAAGCTGAGATAAGAGGTAGAGTGAAGGGCAGCGGGAGTAAAGGAGCGGGAAGAGGAAGACGAAGAATGTAAAGGAGGGGCAAGGATGGCCAAGAAGACAAGGAAGGGGGATAAGGGCGCCCAAGAGGTTAAAAAGAACGGAAAGTTGAAGAGTTGTGGAGGCCGGGTGGGGTGGGGTGTGGTGGAGGCAGGGCTTGCTGAGGGTGTGGTGGAGGCAGGGCTTGCTGAGGGTGTGGTGGAGGCAGGGCGGGGGGGGGGGGGTGTGGTGGAGGCCGGGCGGGGTGGGGTGTGGTGGAGGCAGGGCGGGGGGGGGGTGTGGTGGAGGCCGGGCGGGGTGGGGTGTGGTGGAGGCAGGGCTTGCTGAGGGTGTGGTGGAGGCAGGGCTTGCTGAGGGTGTGGAGAGGCAGGGCGGTGATAACTTTTGTGATGACACTGTGAGAGGAACTGAGCATCACTTGGGAACATCATCTCATCCACTAGGAAGTCTCCTTATTCCCCCACGAGAAGACAAGTCCTGGACAGGAGAGCTTGAAGCACGTGGCTAGTACAAGCAGCTCTGCACAAGACCGCCGCAGACTCATGCCGCGCTGAGAAGAACTGAGAACTCTAGCTGGGAGATCTGAGAGTTACGGCCGAGAGTGGAGCCGGGCGGTAGGATACATAGTGGGGGTGGCTTGGTGGGCGGCAGTGTAGGATACATAGTGGGTGGCTGCTCCATTAGGCCGCCCACACTACTCATCCAGGGGTCGGCCGGTCGTGGTAGCCTCTGACACAACAATTATCTCATCCCCGGCGTTATTTAACCTACTTAATACGTATTGGTTTTAATCCTACTAATTATCAGGTTAAGTGCTAAACGAGACGTTTAATTAACCATTGTGATATATGGCCATCGCAGAATGGTGTGTGGGGTGGTTGCCAGGTAGTTGCGGGTAGGTCTGAGTGGTTGGTAGTGATGGTTGGTAGTGATGGGGCTGGTTCTGAGTGATGGGGGTCGGTCCTGAGTAATGGGGGGGGGGGGGAGGGTTAGTTCTGAGTGGTGGGAATGGTTGAGTGTGTGGGAGTGGAGAGTGGGTTGTGAGGTTGGTGGTAAACACTGAAGACTGGTTTGTGGACAGGTGTGGAGATAGTGTGGTGGAGGCGATCTAGTGGTGGTGGAGTCACAACGGTCTAGCCGCTCCAAGCAACAGCCTAGTGGACCAAACTCTCACAAGTCAAGCCTGGCCTCGGGCCGGGCTTGGGGAGTCGAAGAACTCCCAGAACCCCATCAACCAGGTATCAACCAGGTAGGGGAGGCGGTTTGATCACAATATCCACCACCTCATGTCTTTCAACCCTTAATAGACTGATGTTGAGAACTTCAGTGAAATGCACCATTTAGAATTCAGAATTATGGAACTGCAAAACACTTATTGGTCCATTTGCCTGACTTCACCTCACCCTTCTTGCTTATATATCATGTCGTCCTAACTAATTTGTATCCTCTTCACTTCTGCCTTTGAAAATGTTGACAAGATCAATGAAACGCATCTCTCATTGCCAGGGCATGATAAAACTGTAAAAAAAAAAAAATTCTCATTGGAGAGTTAATTTATCAACTTCCGTCCCCAGTTAAGAGTAACATAAGGACTATAGAGAAGATTCATGCATGGATCATTCATCTCATCCCTTCTGACACACACACATTACATTATATATACATATTATATATATATATTATATATATATATATAATGAGCTTGCACCACATGTATTGAGGTACATATGGTGCAAGTGAAGAGATATTCAGGTGAAGAGCAGCAGGGAACTACCTAATCCGCTCATTGATTCAGGTGACGCGCGCACACACACATTACTTAATGTCTGCAAGGGGGGGAATTTTACCTCAAATTCTATTGAGCATATCCCAGAAAATATACTATTGGTTATTACGTGTACATTCACACGGTGTTTATTCGGGCCGCGCCTGCACGTTTGCCCTCGTAAAGGCGAAATTGAGGAGTACCGTCCTTATGGGGGAATTACACACGGGGTAAATACTACATTTTTGCGCGTTAGACCCCCATCTGTCGCCCCCGTGGCGTGTGTGGGGGGCTGGAGTATGGCGCGAATCTTACCTGGCGACCACCATGGTCTCTCCATCAGCGTCGGCGGATGCCTGGGAGTGTACAATGAAATTCTAAGCGTTCCGGGACGACTTTCCCAGTAAAGCTACAGCGACAGAGTCTCTCCCGGAATGCCTTCCAGCCATTCTTCTTCTCTTGTTCAGTATGCATACTAGGACCTGCGCGCGTGCCTGCCGACACATTAAACCCGGCTTGTATAAACGATCAGGCGTCCTTATCTACGACTCTTCCCTCCTGATGTCTTTATATCGGTGGCATAAACCAGAGAGAAACACTAGGGAGAACATCACTGAATATGCAGCTAGAGCCTTAGAGCTGTCTGCGGCTGCAGCAGAGGCAGCGTTGGATGGTTTGCACCTGTGAATGGTGCGTGAAGGTACAGGCGCTCAACTGAATACATTCGGACATTTTCAGTGGAGTATTATTTTAGTGAGCTTCTAAGTAAAGATACTTACTTGGAGAACTAACACCGGCCTTAAGTTGAAGCGCATATTAGCACGGCAAGAAGGAGCAAATGTGATGTAAGAGTGATCACCCTCAGGCAAAGGGGGGATAATACATTTCCGTGTAAACTGAAACTAAGAGATTTATTTTCCTCCCTTCTGAAGATCGTATCGTTTCAGGTGTTGGAAGTGTTTTCAGAGTTAAACCGTCTCCATTAATAAGCAGAAGCAGAGAATATAGAACACTCAGAAGACGCTGCAGATGGTGACGCAGAGTAACGCAGACCCGACGGAGTTTACGAGCAGCAGGGAAGGCAACTATCAGAGGGAAAGCGCCAAGCCATTACGACTATATAGCCCTGGGAAGGGTGTCAGGATAAGGACTTGGGATGGGACCGGGGGGGGGGCGGGGAAGGAATGGTGCCCAACCACTTGGACGGTTGAAGGGGGGGATTGAACACCGACCTGTATGAAGCGAGACCGTCGCTCTACCGTCCAGCCCAAGTGGTGCTAATATATTATAAACGAAATAAATAACGTAGAAGATGAGCTTCGTGGGCCAGTACACGAGACAAAAATAAAGAGCTGGAGAGGAGACTGTATCCTTGTCTAGCGGTGACCAGCTGGGGTGAGAGGTGCGTTCCAGCCACAATAGTCGAAGTGGTTGGGCACTGTCCCTTTATTTCATATTCATATCCCAGCTCCTATAACTTGTCCTCATATCCTCAATGATATGAGGATATGAGCAAGAAGCAGGAAGTTGAGGCCCTCAAACAGGAAGTTGATGCCCTCAAATAAGTGGTTGATGCCCTCAAGCAAGTGGTTGAGGTCCTCAAGCAAGTGGTCCAGAGCCTCGAGGGCCTCACACAAGGTAACAGGAAACGCAAGTTAATAACAGTCCGTATCAAAATCTATTCATCACAACAGCTGAACATTTGTAGCTTTTATTTGCTGCGGAACTGTAACAAAAAAAAAAAACACTTGTAAAAAAGATACAGATGTTTCAAATCCACAAAAATTCACCAAAATAAAGCACCCAATAAAAAAATCAACACCTGTTTGAAGCATTCCAGACCACCAACCACGCGTCATAGAGGCCCATCAAACTGAAGTTAAAAGAATCTTTACAACTGTAAAACATATGAATTCATGTAAATAAATGATAAACCAACAAAAAAATAAGATATTTACATCTCGTTCCGCCGGGATTCTCCTCCGACGCTGTAATAACTCTCCCGCTACACGCTGGTGGAGGCAGCGAGCCATCATGGTCACACATTTCAACATTTTAACGGAAAAGTTTACACACAAGCTGGGTTAGATTAGGTAAAAGTAAACAAAATTAGGGTCCTCTCTTTTTTTTTTTTTTAATGGCGTTATTTCTATCCATATTGCGCTAATCCAGACTCTAATTGGTCTTCATTAACCCCAATGGTCTCCTTAATCCATCTATATTATATTATATATATATATATATATATATATATATATATATATATATATATATATATATATATATATATATATATATATATATATATATATATATATATATATATATATATTTTATTAAATATGACCGAAAAAGTAAGATTAATAATTCTAACACGAATTTTCTCAATCTTTCGTACATTATGCTTCACTGTTGGAGGTAAATCAAAAATCACTTCTCCAAAATTCATTTTTATTTCTAGTCTGACGCGACACGGGCGCGTTTCGTAAAACTTATTACATTTTCAAAGACTTCACAAATACACAACTGATTAGAACTTGCATTTCCCTGATTTTATATCTACTTTTGAGTGAGGTGGGAAGGGTGATGTGGCATTACATTTGAGTGAGGTGGGAAGGATGATGTGGCATTAGAGGATATTAATAGGGTATTAAAAGTATCAACACAAGACAGAACACGAAACAATGGATATTGAATAGAAGTGTTTGTAGAAAGCCTATTGGTCCATATTTCTTGATGCTTCTATATTGGAGCGGAGTCTTGAGGTGGGTAGAATATAGTTGTGCAATAATTGGCTGTTGATTGCTGGTGTTGACTTCTTGATGTGTAGTGCCTCGCAAACGTCAAGCCGCCTGCTATCGCTGTATCTATCGATGATTTCTGTGTTGTTTACTAGGATTTCTCTGGCGATGGTTTGGTTATGGGAAGAGATTATATGTTCCTTAATGGAGCCCTGTTGTTTATGCATCGTTAAACGCCTAGAAAGAGATGTTGTTGTCTTGCCTATATACTGGGTTTTTTGGAGCTTACAGTCCCCAAGTGGGCATTTGAAGGCATAGACGACGTTAGTCTCTTTTAAAGCGTTCTGTTTCGTGTCTGGAGAGTTTCTCATGAGTAGGCTGGCCGTTTTTCTGGTTTTATAGTAAATCGTCAGTTGTATCCTCTGATTTTTGTCTGTAGGGATAACGTTTCTATTAACAATATCTTTCAGGACCCTTTCCTCTGTTTTATGAGCTGTGGAAAAGAAGTTCCTGTAAAATAGTCTAATAGGGGGTATAGGTGTTGTGTTAGTTGTCTCTTCAGAGGTTGCATGGCTTTTCACTTTCCTTCTTATGATGTCTTCGATGAAACCATTGGAGAAGCCGTTATTGACTAGAACCTGCCTTACCCTACAGAGTTCTTCGTCGACTTGCTTCCATTCTGAGCTGTGGCTGAGAGCACGGTCGACGTATGCGTTAACAACACTCCTCTTGTACCTGTCAGGGCAGTCGCTGTTGGCATTTAGGCACATTCCTATGTTTGTTTCCTTTGTGTAGACTGCAGTGTGGAAACCTCCGCCCTTTTCCATGACTGTTACATCTAGAAAAGGCAGCTTCCCATCCTTTTCTAGATGTAACAGTCATGGAAAAGGGCGGAGGTTTCCACACTGCAGTCTACACAAAGGAAACAAACATAGGAATGTGCCTAAATGCCAACAGCGACTGCCCTGACAGGTACAAGAGGAGTGTTGTTAACGCATACGTCGACCGTGCTCTCAGCCACAGCTCAGAATGGAAGCAAGTCGACGAAGAACTCTGTAGGGTAAGGCAGGTTCTAGTCAATAACGGCTTCTCCAATGGTTTCATCGAAGACATCATAAGAAGGAAAGTGAAAAGCCATGCAACCTCTGAAGAGACAACTAACACAACACCTATACCCCCTATTAGACTATTTTACAGGAACTTCTTTTCCACAGCTCATAAAACAGAGGAAAGGGTCCTGAAAGATATTGTTAATAGAAACGTTATCCCTACAGACAAAAATCAGAGGATACAACTGACGATTTACTATAAAACCAGAAAAACGGCCAGCCTACTCATGAGAAACTCTCCAGACACGAAACAGAACGCTTTAAAAGAGACTAACGTCGTCTATGCCTTCAAATGCCCACTTGGGGACTGTAAGCTCCAAAAAACCCAGTATATAGGCACGACAACAACATCTCTTTCTAGGCGTTTAACGATGCATAAACAACAGGGCTCCATTAAGGAACATATAATCTCTTCCCATAACCAAACCATCGCCAGAGAAATCCTAGTAAACAACACAGAAATCATCGATAGATACAGCGATAGCAGGCGGCTTGACGTTTGCGAGGCACTACACATCAAGAAGTCAACACCAGCAATCAACAGCCAATTATTGCACAACTATATTCATCCCCCCTCAAGACTCCGCTCCAATATAGAAGCATCAAGAAATATGGACCAATAGGCTTTCTACAAACACTTCTATTCAATATCCATTGTTTCGTGTTCTGTCTTGTGTTGATACTTTTAATACCCTATTAATATCCTCTAATGCCACATCATCCTTCCCACCTCACTCAAATGTAATGCCACATCACCCTTCCCACCTCACTCAAAAGTAGATATAAAATCAGGGAAATGCAAGTTCTAATCAGTTGTGTATTTGTGAAGTCTTTGAAAATGTAATAAGTTTTACGAAACGCGCCCGTGTCGCGTCAGACTAGAAATAAAAATGAATTTTGGAGAAGTGATTTTTGATTTACCTCCAACAGTGAAGCATAATGTACGAAAGATTGAGAAAATTCGTGTTAGAATTATTAATCTTACTTTTTCGGTCATATTTAATAAAATATGTCTACAGGAAAGACTGCTACCAAAATATACTAATATATATATATATATATATACCGATGCTGAAATCCTGTTTAATTATTATTTAATGTAAGTAGTCAATTATTTGCCGCGAGATCTGGAATCCTATTAGCTTTTAAACAAGGGGCAATGAGTTCTTGCTTAGACAAGGACCCTATAAACACACTCTCATACTCAAGGATAGGTGCTGGGACCAATTCTGTTTCTAATATACATTAACGACATGTTTACAGGAATAGAGTCTTACATGTCGATGTTCGCGGATGATGCAAAGTTGATGAGAAGAGTTGTGGCAGATGAGGATTGTCGGATCCTCCAAGAGAACTTGAACAGGTTGCAGAGATGGTCAGAGAAATGGCTTCTGGAGTTCAACACGAGCAAATGTAAAGTTATGGAAATGGGACTAGGAGATAGGAGACCAAAGGGACAGTACACAATGAAGGGGAACTGCCTACCTGTGACGACGCGTGAAAGAGACCTGGGCGTGGACGTAACACCTAATCTATCTCCTGAAGCACATATAAATAAGATAACGACAGCAGCGTACTCTATACTGGCAAAAGTTAGAACATCATTCAAAAACTTAAGTAAGGAGGCATTTAGGGCGCTTTACACTGCCTACGTGAGGCCAGTCTTAGAGTATGTCGCCTCATCATGGAGTCCCCATCCGAAGTAGCACATAAGGAAACTGGAAAAGGTTCAGAAGTTTGCAACAAGACTTGTCCCAGCTTCAGCGCCTGAGGGATGGGGTATGAAGAGCGCCTGAGGGACCTGAGCCTTACGACACGAGAAAAAAAGAAGGGAGAGGGGGGGGATACGATAGGAACGTATAAAATACTTAGGGGGATTGACAGAGTGGAAATAGAGGAAATGTTCACACGCAATAGTAACAGATCGAGGGGACATGGGTGGAAGCTTGAAACTCAGATGAGTCACAGAGATGCTAGGAAGTTTTCTTTTAGCGTGAGAGTAGTGGAAAAATGGAATGCACTGAAGGAACAGGTTGTGGAAGCAAATACTATTCATAATTTTAAAACTAAATATGATAGGGAAATGGGACAGGAGTCATTACTGTAAACAACCGATGGCTTGAAAGGGGGGGATCCAAGAGTCAATGCTCGATCCTGCAAGCACAAACAGGTGAGTACACACACACACAACACACACACACACACACACACACACACACACACACACACACACACACACACACACACACACACACACACACACACACACACACGCACACATTCCGGGGCAGGTGGCTGAGCGAACAGCACGCTGGACGCGTGATCCTGTGGTCTCGGGTTCGATTCCGGGCGCTGGCGAGAAACAATGGGCAGTTTCTTTCACCCTAATGTCACTGTTACCTAGCAGTAAATAGGTACCTGGGAGTTAGTCAGCTGTCACGGGCTGCTTCCTGGGGTGTGTGTGTGTGTGTGGTGTGAAAAAAATAGTAGTTAGCAACAGTTGATTTACAGTTGAGAGGCGGGCCGAAAGAGCAGAGCTCAACCTCCGCAAGCACAACTACGTGAATACACACACGGGGGGGGGGGGGGAAGGGTGAAAGGGGAAGAACGCGAACAAGGGGACACAGGTGGGAACTGAGTACCCACATGAGCCACAGGGACGCTAGAAAGAACTTTTTCAGTGTCAGAGTAGTTAACAAATGGAATTCAGTAGGCAGTGATGTGGTGGAGGCAAACGCCATACACAATTTTCATTTGTAGATATGATAGAGTCCAGTAAGCTCAGGTATATGTACAATAGTTGAGAGGCGGGACCAAAGAGCTGAAGCTCAACCCCCCCCCCCCCCGTACAAGCACACCTAGGCGAGTACACAAACAAACCCCCCCCCCCTCCCTACCACTCTATACCACACCTCATTGTGTCTGCGGTAGAATAAAAAAACAACAAGAAGGAATGAGAACATCGGAGAGGAATGATGAAGGGGAAAAAGAGACGAGGGGAGAAGTGTAGCCCTCAGCACCGGAACTACCTGAGGGCAGGAGCATCCCCACTTTGTCCTCACCACAGGGTAGTAATTTCATTAAAATCCAGACATTGTTTCGCGGCGGTGTTTTGTGTGTGTGTGTCTCCCCTCAAGCGCCGCTCTCAGAGGGGACCGTGGGAGGGGAGGCTGGGTGGTAGGGCGTCGAGGGGAAGACTGTTATATGACAGGAAACAGGCGGTGTAAGAAAGGGGTGAAGAGAAGGGGAGAGGCTGATGGAAAAGGATATGGGAAAGGGTGGAGAATGAGAGGGAGAGGAGAAAACCCCATGAAAACAAACCAGTCTGCACAAGGTTCAAGATAACCTCAAGGCCAATTAACCCATTCGTGGCAGACTGAATAATATTCGACTCAATAGAAGAGATGGTTCTTCTTCAGTACGGTGTTCAAACCTCTAGAGAACAATTCATATCGGGCCTCACAAGGACCAAATATAGTTGAAGAAAAATACTCGCGATGAGGTGACCTGTGAGGCAGGAACAAGACACTGTGCTTAATGCTAGACACAATAGCCAATTCGAAAGATATGGAAGAGAATAACACCAGAATGAAGCTATGATTTTTCTCTATTAATAATAAAGGTGCAAAATTTTTTAGACCATACCATTACTCTACTTCAAAGCTACTTTGAATATGTAATAATGTTATAAATGTTCCACTTTGTCAAGTGCTTTTAAGGCATGAAGCAACACTATGGCAATTTAAGCGGAACAGGGAAAGAGCTCAAACTGTCATCCTGCTTGCCATAAGGAGTACAGTAGTAGGATGCTGAAGATTATCCTCATTTTCAGCACCGAAATAGTCGAAATAGAGAGAGATCCAATGATGGGAACGTTGCTGTGACCTGGCCCAGTATAGGCTGTATCAGTTAAGGGTTTACTAAAAGGGCTTGACGCAACCTAGCATTAGCTCTGTAACCTGTGCACCACCAGTTGGTTAAGGGATGAGAGGCCGGACCCAACACCCGTAGCTCATTTTCCTAAGAACAACTACG